>NW_022437001.1:3012625-3200097 GCF_009761245.1 Sapajus apella
ATATATATATATATATATATATATGATTGTTTTCTTAGTGATATGGCTTAGCAATTCCAAAATAATTTCCTGTGTCCTCTAGGCATGAGCAAATAGAAAAATATATTGAGAATAATGGCAGATGTATTAGTTTGTTTTCACGTTGCTGGTAAAGACGTATCTGAAACTGGGATCAAAAAGAGTTTTGATTGGACTTACAGTTCTGTATGGCTGGGGAGGCTTCAGAATCATAGAGGGAGGTGAAGGGCACTTTTTACATGGCAGCAGCAAGAGAAAAATGAAGAAGAAACAACAGCAGAAACCCCTGATAAACCCATCAGAACTCATGAAACTTATTCACTAGCATGAAAATAGCATGTGAAAAACTGACCCCAATGATTCAATTACCTCCCCCTAGGTCCCTCCCACAACATGTGGGAATTCTGGGAGATACAATTCAAGTTGAGATGGTGGGGACACAGCCAAACCATATCAGGAGCCAAGATTTTTATTGTAAGTGAAGGGATTTATAAACATGGAAAGGGAGAGACAGCAGTGTAGGACTACACTGATATATTAGACTTGCCGTGTGCAATACTGATTACACTGGTGCACAAGTGCTTGTGCTCTTGTTTGTTCTGGGGAAAGAGACAGAGCATTAATATTTTCAGGGCAGCAACAGGGATCACTTACCAGTTTCTCTACATCCATTGTCACATGACCCATGCTGGCTAAATGATACCATCTGCCCAAGGTACACATGTCTTCTCTGTCCTGGGATAGTTTCTTCCTGAGTTTAAACTCCTCCCTAGTTCCTATAGGAAGTTAGCCAGTCCTGCCCCACATCCCAGAATTCACATAATAGGGAAACTTTGATAGACTTGGGCTGTTCATGGCTTGATTTTTAGCCACTTGCTAGTCCTTCCTCCAGAATCTACCCTAGCCTGCTCTATACCTGCTTTGCTTCTGACCTAATGACTCATTTTCCCATTTTTGGCCTTTCCTGATGCTTGGAACTATCTTAAGGGTCACACTAGACATGATTTAATTTCTCCCTTATTTACAACTGCTTGGTGTGGCTTTGGTAAAAGTCACTTTCATAGGATTGAATGTGAAGCCTCTGTATTTCAGAGTCTCTCCATTTCCTCCTGCTGTTTCATACAGCGTTTCTGCCCAGTTCTTCATGTAAGCCATGCATGTGTTCAGCTAACAAATCATTATCCTAGACACAGCTGAGGATATAGTGATATAGTGAAAACTAGACAGATAAGCTCTATGCTGTAATGGAGCCTACATTTTAATCTACAGAAAAACAATAAAGGGTAAGGGGTATTCACAAGAAGCAAAAGGCATGTGGAGCAAAAGGGTGAGTATGGGTGAGTGGTGTACCATGTTAGATGAGGTGATGAGATGGCAAGGGGAGTCTCTCAGAGGTGGTGACATCTGATGAACATAAATGGCAAAAAGAAACCAACTACGTGATCCTCTGGAAGGAACAAGGCTATAGATGGAAAGAATGGCAAGAAATCTGAAACAAAAATGAGCCTGATGTGTAGAAGAAAGAGAAAGAAGCCCAGTGTAGCTGAAGTGTAGCCAGAGGTGTGAAGGGAGGTATAGGCTGAAGACCGAGAGGTAGGCAGGGCCTATATCTCAAAGAGCCTTGCCAGCTATTTGATTTGATTCTTAGCAAAACTGGAAGCCAGTGAAGGGTCTTCTGTTGGCTTACATTTTAAAAGGTGGGGCAGGGGGGTGTGAAAGCTGGTAAATCAGTTAGTTAGGTGATGTCTTAGTTCGTAAGGGCTGATGTGACAAAATACCACAGACTACATGGCTGATAAACAACAGAAGCTTATTTCTCACAATTCTGGAGGGTGGAAAGTCCAAGATCAAGGTGCTGTCAGGGTTGGCATCTGGTGAGGGCCTAGTTCCTGGTTCATAGATGCTGCCTTCTTGCTGGGTCCTCACATGGTAAAAGAGGTGAATGAGCTCTCTGGGGCCTCTTTGATGAGGACACTCATCTCATTCCTGAGGGCCCTGCCCCATAACCTAATCACCTCCCAAAGGACCCACCTCGTAATACCATCGCCTTGGGGATAGGAGTTCAACATAAGAGTTTGGGGGAAATGTGAACATTGGATTCATCGCAGGCTGTTAGTTCTGCAGTCCAGGTGAAAAATGGTGTTGGTTTGGAACTTTGCACCAGGGTAGCAGCAGTGGAGGTAGAGAGAAGTGGGCAGATTTGGAATGTGTTTTAGCAGTGGATCTAACAGCATTCTTCTTGTGAATTGAATGTCTGAGGGTGGAAGAAGAACCAGAGCCAAGGCTGCTGGTGTTAAAGCTTGAGCAACTCTGTGTGGATGGCTATTCATTTACAGAGCGAGGGAAATCTGAGTAGCAGTTGCTTATTGTTCTTATTTTATTTAGAAATCAAGAGTGTCGTTTTGAACAGCCTGCACTTGTGATGCAAAGTGTAGGCGTTAAGTAGACATTTGTAAACACAGCTATCTAACTCAGAGGAGAGGTCGGGCTGGTGACATGCCTTTAGGAGTCATTAGAATGTAGATGATTTTTAAAGCTGCGGGTTATGTATGTTCACTTGGTGGGAGTGCGTTGTCAAAGAAGAGGGCAGAGAAGGAGCAATTGGCAAAGAAGACAGAAGGAATAGACAAGAAGTTGCAGGGAAACCAGGAGAATGTGAGTATTACGGCCAAGAGGAGGAAGATCTCAAAAGGGAAGGGCTGGTAAAGGGTGCCATGTGCTGCTCAGAAGCAAAAACATGAAGATGGAAGCATTTCATAAACGTGGCAATTTGGAAGTTGCTGACTTTGACAAGAATAGTTTCAGGGGTGTGGAGGCGGTTGAATAATGAGTGAAGTAAGTGTGAGGAGCCTGAATATCAGCTACTCTCCTTTTCTGACAAGTGTTGCTGTGTGTGAAGGCGTGGAAGAGACAGTAGTTGCCTTCTTAACATCCATCTTCCCTTTTCATCTGAAGCAGAGCCTCACATTTTTCCTGGACTTTGCTCTCTAGTCTTCATTTCCAGCCACCCTTGTGGTGATACAACCAGGTACTTGACACCGTGTTTCTGGGCAGGTTTCTCCAATGGAAGTGATTCATCTGGGAGGAGTCCTACTTTTGCCCTTCCCATCTTTCTCTTTCCTACTGCTTGGAATGTGGCATGTGATGACTAGCAGCCGTTTTGGGTCGTGTTGTAACTTACAGCATGCCATCCAAATCCAATACAGTGGGAAAACATGATAGAAGGAGCTGGGTCTCTGATAACTCAATGAATTGCCAACATTTGGACTTCTTTAATATGAGAGAAGAAACCCTTGCATGTTTAAATTATTCTACACTTGCCCCCGCTGTTAACCACATCTGTTCCTAAATAATACAGAATCAAAGCAGAGAAGTGGGCATTGGGTTGGATAGGCACAAGGTCAATATATTTTTTAATTTTTAAGTTGAATGATTTAATGAGTAGGAATTCGATCCTATAATCTTTGGGAAAATTCCACTGTTCTTCAGCATACCTATTATAAAAATGCCATTCAAGATTTCATTTCTAAATTTAAATTTGGCATATCAATCAGGGTTCTTGTTTGCAAAAAATAGAAACTGACTGTGGCTGATTTAAGCAGAAACGGAATGGACTCAAGGCAATCAGTGCCTAATTGAATTGTGATGGCTAGAAAGTCAGGCTTGCACAATAGGCAGCACACAGGACCACAGAGAAAGATTATGCCCCAGAATCAGTCTGTCAGGAACACCACTGCTGTCAGATGAGCTCTGAATGTCCCGTCTGTCTGCACCGTTCCTGGAGGCTGGGGGCTGCTGCCAAACAGATTATTCCCTAACCCTTCTTCGTGTCATAAATGTCTGATTCAAAATCTGTGATGGGGCATCTGATTGACGCAACCTTCTTCATGAGCTCTTTCCTGAGCTGCAGGGGCATTTGAGAAAGCAGCCATCTGGCCGAGGCTTCTAGAATGAGGAGTGCCTCCCACACAGACCTAGATGGGGGTTCACATGCCAGGTGGACAAAAACGATCATTTAAAACACCAGCAAATATCTGTTATGCTTAGTTTCTCAAATACAGCTTCTGGTATTTATTTTTAAAATAAATCAGTAAGTGACCCGTATCTTGGTAATTTCACTACAAAGGTTTTTTTTTTTTTTTTTTTTGTTTGTTTGTTTGTTTTTTCTGAGACAGAGTCTTGCTCTGTCACCCAGGTTAGAGTATAGTGGTGTGATCTCGGCTTACTGCAACCTCAGCATTCTGGGCTCAGGTGATTCTCTTGCCTCAGCCTCCTGAGTAGCTAGGACTACAGGTGTAGACCACCATGCCCAGCTAATTTTTGTGTTTTTGGTAGAGCCAGGGTATCTCCAGGTTGGCCAGGTTGGTCTCAAACTCCTGGCCTCAAGCAATCCTCCTGCCTTGGCATCCAAAGTGCTGGGATTACAGGTATGAGCCACCGCACCTGGCCCCACAATATGGAGTTTTAAAGTATATTTGAAATATGTACAGAAAGATAAAATGTTTGAAACTATAGTAAATTACTAAGATGTATAGAAAAATATTGAAGAAGGTATATTTGGGTAGTAAACTTAGCTTCTGGATCATAAGAGCTACTGCTGAGATAAGGTAGGAAAGTATGAATATTCAATAATTATTTCTTTCAGCACCATACTTACCTAATTTTTAATATTAACATGAATTTTTAAATTTTATGAAACTGGAATATCCTTGTGTGTGTGTCTTTTGAGTGCAGGGTAAGGTCCACAGCAGGGGAGAGCAATTGGGAAATTCATCCGTTGTCTTTTGTAAACTTTTTTAGCATTAACAATTTATCATTTGTTGAGGACTTAATATGTGCTTGGCATTGTATGGGGCACGCACATTTTCCTGTCTAGCTCTTACAACAGCACTTCACTCTACAGGTAAGGAAACTGAGGCCCAGAGAAGCCAGGTAACTTGTTAAAGTTCTTGCAGCTAGTAAAAGCCATAAGGAGGATTTTAATTCTGGTGTAGTGAGAGCAAATGTGTACAACTCAGCAAAGGACTGCTGTAGGGCACTGAAGAAAGCCCAAAGCTGTGTGCAACTTAATTCGTATCAAGGATGATTTCAATGTATGCATTATATTGGAAGACTAGATGCTAGCTAGATTTCCACGTGATTTATAAATAGTGATGTTGGCCCAAATTTTCCAGATTGCATGTTTATGCTAACGAAATTTATCCATTTACTTTAATGAGTAGGTCGCAAAATTAGTAGAATAAATAATCAAATTTCTAGTTTAGACTACTGTCTAAACTGATTTAAATTAGTCATATTTAAATGCAAGTTGAGGGGACATGCTGGCATCTCCTTTTGTGTGTGTGTGTGTGTGTGTGTGTGTGTGCGCGCGCGTGTGTGTGGTGTATGTGTGTATCTGATTGTAAATACTATATAA
Organism: Sapajus apella; assembly: GCF_009761245.1. Lineage (NCBI taxonomy): Eukaryota > Metazoa > Chordata > Mammalia > Primates > Cebidae > Sapajus > Sapajus apella. Next base: position 3,018,060 of record NW_022437001.1, read on the forward strand.
ACTTATGTTCATATTTTTGTTGTTTTATAGTAGAAACTGATAATGAATGGATTATCATATTGGATAGTGTCACCACCATGAATTTTTAAAAAGCCATTTTTGCCAAAGGAAATAAACAAGTCAGAAATACATTAATTCTCATTCCAGCATGACATGAGGAAGAATGCTTACTGTTTGACAAATTGAAAAACAAATGATCTTTGGAGAGATAAAAATGAAATTTGTAATCTTCTAAGAGGATATAGGGGTTTTCCCCCTTTTTTTCTTCTCTACTCATGCCTCTGATTTTCTGCTCTCATTCATTTGCGACAGTGAATTCTATTGAAAGTGACTTTTCCCTTTCTTGTCTTAATAGAGAGAAAAGCTGAAGGTTACTAAGCCTCTGGGGATTCTCTGTGTCTTGAGCTAGAGAAGAGGTTCTTTACTTGTTACCTGTATGGGCTTCAGTGAGTTTATGGAGCCCCTGAAATCACATGCAAAATGTTGTCTATAGGAATGTGTGAATGTTTTTGTGGGAAGAGTCCCGTAGTTTTCATCATTGACTCAGAGGATGCTGTGATCTGAAGGGTAGCAAACATTGCTCTAAGAAAGAAAAAGTCCCTTTGAGTTGCAATGCAATCACCTAAGCCCCAAAGCAGTCACATTGGCTTTAAATCAAAAAGGTTGTTTGAGAGAAGACGCAGGGTTGGAGTCAACATGCTATTACTTGTTATTATAAATAACAAACATACTGCTTTTGAATACAGTAATATAAATAATGCATTTAAAAAGAACTTTATTGTTTCCAAATCACTTTTATCTATATTTTACTCATTTAAAAAAATCACAATAATCCTCTGCTAGGGCTAGATATAATTACCGTTATCCTCATTTTAGAGCTAAGCAAATAAAAACATAGAACTAAAGCAACAGCTTGCTCTGGATGATTGAAAGATTCAGAGAAGAGCTCCTCTCTCATAAATGACTGGACTCAAAGTGGGTATCTGCCTCAAACTGCGTCAGAGGACCTTCTATAAGAATTTAGCAGTGTGACCAAAACCCAGACTGTCTGCCCCACAGGACTCTGAAATGTTTATCTTCTACCTATTATAATTAGCAAGCAGTAGAAAGAAGAGGAAAGGGAAGAGGAGAAAAAGGGGGAGGAGGAGAAAAAAAGAGGGGAGAGAGAGAGACAGAGAAGCAAGAGAGAAGCCAGAGAGGAAAGAGGACTGCTGTAGAGTCCTGTGTTCAGGGTTCAGACTTTATAGCTGCCCTGAGGTTCCTGAGACAGGCATCTCTCACAGCATCTGTGAGAGAGCTTGGAGTACACATTAGATAGACTACACAAGGCGTTTTACAATTCTATTGAAATATAGTGCTTGAAAATGAAGTGAAGAGCTCATTGATAATAACTTTGAAGGAATTAGGGCTCCCATTTGATCCAGGGTCTTTAAGAATCATAAAGAAGCATAAAAAATGTAATCTAAAAGGAATTTCAATCTTTCTTGGGTTTCTCAAGTAACAGTTCATAACCTCTAGTAATATTTGTTTAAAAACCACTTTCATCTTATTTCTAGTTCCCCATTCCTACTTTGGAACTACTCAGAGGGTACATTGAAAAAATTCTCCCTTCTACTCCAACAGGCATAGATTTATGTATCACTGTTCCCACTTTGGTTTTTTCCGATTGTTCCTCTCCTGTTCTTTCTTCTTCTTATTTTCATTGTCCAACACGAAAATGTGGAAACTTGGGAGAGGGCCACGGAGGGAATTTTTTATTTTCTTCTTATTATCTTCATTATACTATTATCTTCTTATTATCTTCATTTTACTTTCTTCTTATTATCTTCATTGTCCAACACAAAAATGTGAAAACTTGGGAGAAGGGTACGGAGGAGGAATTTTGAGAGAAAATGGTAATATTTACATGTTAAGAAATATCACTCCTACTATATATATTAGTAAATTTCTATTCATGTTCCTAAACTGACAGGAGTTGGCTCCTATCATTTCTAAAAACGGATCTTAAGTAAGATGTTAATGGAGGTGGTGGTGGAATTGAAGTGAGAACTATGTCTGACCTTTTGACCTAAAATCTATTGCTCCTTTTGGTGGCTGACAAGATGGTCAAATAGAAACAGCTCCAGTCTGCAGCACCCAGTGAGATCAATGCAGGAGGCCGGTGATTTCTGCATTTCCAACTGAGGCACCTGGATCATCTGGGACTGGTTAGATGGTGGGTGCAGCCCACGGAGGGCGAGCCAAAGCAGGGTGGCATGTTGCCTTACCCAGGAAATGCAAGGGGTCGGGGAACTCTCCCTCCCCTAGCCAAGGGAAGCCATGAAGGACTGTGCTGTGAGGAATGGTGCTATTGGGCCCAGATACTACGCTTTTCCCATAGTCTTCACAACTGGCAGAATAGGAGATGCCCTTGGGTGCCTACAATACCAGGGCTCTGAGTATCAAGCACAAAACTGGGCAGACATTTGGGCAGACACCAAGCTATCTGCAGTAGCTTATTTTTCCATATCACAGTGGTGCCTGGAATGTCAGCAAGACAGAACCGTTCTACCCTGAAAAGAGAGCTGAAGCCAGGAAGCCAGGTGGTATAGCTCAGTGGAACCCACCCCCACAGAGCCCAGCAAGCTAAGATCCACTGGCTTGAAATTCTTGCTGCCAGCACAGCAGTCTGAAGTTGACCTGGGACCCTCAAGCTTGGTGGAGGGAGGGGTGTCCACCATTACTGAGGCTTGAGAAGGTGGTTTTCCCCTTACAGTGTAAATAGAGCCACCTGGAGTTTTGAACTGGGCGAAGCCCACCACAGCTCCACAAAGCACCTGTAGCCAGACTGCCTCTCTAGATTCCTCCTCTCTGGGAAGGGGATCTCTGAAAGAAAGACAGCAACCCCAGTCAGGGGCTTATAGATAAAACTCCCATCTCCCTGGGACAGAACACCTTGGGGAAGGGGCAGCTGTGGGCACAGCTTCAGCAGACTTAAATGTCCCTGCCCGCTGGCTCTGAAGACAGCAGTGAATCTCCCAGCACAGTGCTCAAGCTATGCTAAGGACAGACTGCCTCCTCAAGTGGGTCCCTGACCCCCCGTGCCTCCTGACTGGGAGACACCTCCTAGCAGGGGTCGATGGACACTTCCTACAGGACAGCTCCAGTTAGTGCTCTAGCGGGTGCTCCTCTGGGATGAAGCTTTCAGAGGAAGAAATAGGCAGCAATCTTTGCTGTTCTGCAGCCCCTCCTGGTGTTACTCAGGCAAACAGGATCTGGAGTGGACCTCCAGCAAATAGCAGACCTGCAGTAGAGGGGCCTAACTGTTAGAAGGAAAACTAACACACAGAAAGGAATAGCATTAACATCAACAAAAAGGATGTCCACACAGAAACCCCAGAAACCCCATCTGAAGAGCATCAAAGACCAAAGGTAGATAAACCCATGAAGATGAGAAAAAACCAGCATACAAAGGCTGAAAATTCCAAAAACAAGAATGTCTCTTCTCCTCCAAAGGATCACAACTCCTGGCAAGCAAGGGAACAAAACTGGACAGAGAATGAATTTGATGAATTGACAGAAGTAGGCTTCAGAAGGTGGGTAACAGCAAACTCCACCAAGCTAAAGGAGCATGTTCCTAGGCAAGGAAGCTAAGAACCTTGAAAAAAGGTTAGAGGAATTACTGACTAGAATAACCAGTTTAGAGAGGAACATAAATGACCTGAAGGAGCTGAAAAATACAGCATGAGAACTTCGTGAAGCATACACAAGTGTCAAGAGCTAAATCAATCAAGTGGAAGAAAAAAGTATCAGAGACTGAAGATCAACTTAATGAAATAAAGCATGAAGACAAGATTAGAGAAAAAGAATGAAAAGGAATGAACAAAACCTCCAAGAAATATGGGACTACGTGAAAAGACCAAATTTGCATTTAATTGGTGTACCTAAAAGTGATTGGGAGAATGGAACCAAGTTGGCAAACACTCTTCAGGATATTATCCAGGAGAACTTTCTCAAGCTAGAAAGACAGGCCAATGTTCAAATTCAGGAAATACAGAGAACCCCACAAAGATACTCCTTGAGAAGAACAATCCCAAGACACATAATTGTCAGATTCACCAAGGTTGAAAATAAGGAAAAATATAAAGGGCAGCCAGAGAGAAGGGTCAAGTTACCCACAAAGGGATGCCCATCAGACTAACAACGGATCTCTCTGCAGAAATCCTAAAGGCCAGAAGAGAGTAGGGGCCAATATTCTACATTCTTAAAGAAAAAAGTTTTCAATCCAAAATTTCATATCCAACCAAACTAAGCTTCATAATCGAAAGAGAAATAAAATCCTTTACAGACAAGCAAATGCTGAGAGATTTTGTCACTACCAGGCCTGCTTTACAAGAGCTCCCGAAGGAAGTACTAAATATGGAAAGGAAAAACTGGTACCAGCCACTGCAAAAGCATATCACATTGTAAAGACCATTGACATGATGAAGAAACTGCATCAACTAACTGGGCAAAATAACCAGTTAGCATCATAATGACAGGATCAAATTCGCACATAACAACATTAACCTTAAATTTAAACAAAGAAAGGCATTGCGTAAGGGGATCAACGAAACGAGAAGAGTTAACAGTCCTAAACATATATGCACCCAATACAGGAGCACTCAGATTCATAAAGCAAGTTCTTGGAGATGTACAAAGAGATTTAGACTCCCAAAGAATAATAGTGGGATACTTTAAAACCCCACTGTCAATATTAGACAGACCAATGAGACAGAAAATTAACAAGGATATTCAGGACTGGAATCCAAGAACTCTCCACTCCAAATCCACAGAATATACATTCTTCTCAGCACCATATCGCAGTTACTCTAAAATTCACCACATAATTGGAAGTAAAACACTCCTCAGCAAATACAAAAGAACAGAAATAAAAACAAATAGTCTCAGACCACATCTAATTTAATTTCTAATCAAATTAGAACTCAGGATTAGGAAACTCACTCAAAACTGCACAACTACATGGAAACTGAACAACGTGCTCCTGAATGACTACTGAGTAAATAACGAAATTAAGGCAGAAATAAATAAGTTCTTTGAAACCAACGAGAACAAAGACACAATGTACCAGAATCCCTGAGAAACAGCTAAAGCAGAAATTTATAACACTAAATGCCCACAGGAGAAAGTGGGAAAGATCTAAAAACAATACCCTAATGTTGCAATTAAAAGAACTAGAGAAGGAAGAGCAAACAAATTAAAAAACTAGCAGTAGACAATAAATAACTAAGATCAGAGCAGAACTGAAGGAGATAGAGACAGGAAAAACCCTTCAAAAAATTAATGAATTCAGGAGCTGTTTTTTTGAAAAGATTAACAAAATAGACTGCTAGCCAGACTGATAAAGAAGAAAAGAGAGAAGAATCAAATAGATACAATGAAAAATGATAAAGGGGATATCACCACTGATCCCACAGAAATACAAATTATCATCAGAGAATACTATAAACACCTCTGTGCAAATAAACTAGAAAATCAAGAAGAGATGGATAAATTCCTGGACACATACACCCTCCCAGGACGAAACCAGGAAGAAGTAGAATTCCTGATTAGACAAATAACAAGTTCTGAAATTGAGGCATTTAATAGCCTACCAACCAAAAAAAGCCCAGGATCAGATGGATTCACAGCTGAATTCTACCAGAGATATAAAAAAGAGCTGGTACCATTCCTTCTGAAACTATTTCAAACAATAGAAAGAGGTCCTTCCTAAGGCGTTTGACAAAATTCAACAACTCTTCACACTAAACACTCTCAATAAACTAGGTATTGATGGAATGTATCTCAAAATAATAAGTACTATTTATGACAAACCCACAGCCAATTCCATATTGAATGGGCAAAAACTGGAAGCATTCCCTTTGAAAACCAGCACAAGACAAGGATGACCTCTCTTACCACTCGTATTAAACATAGTATTGGAAGTTCTGGCCAGGAAATCAGGCAAGAGAAAGAAATAAAGGGCATTCAAATAGGAAGAGAGGAAGTCAAATTGTCTCTGATTGCAGATATGAGTGTATATTTAGAAAACCCCATTGTCTCAGCCCAAAATCTCCTTAAGCAGATTAGCAACTTCAGCTAAGTCTCAGGATACAAAATCAATGTGCAAAAATCACAAGCATTCTACACACCCATAATAGACAGAGAGTCAAATCACGAGTGCTACAAAGAGAATAAAATACCTAGGAATACAACTTACAAGGGATGTGAAAAGGAAGTGAGAGAGGACAAAAACAAATGGAAAAGCAGTCCAGGCTCATGTGCAGGAAAAATCAATATCATGAAAACGGCCATACTGTCCAAAGTAATTTGTATATTCAATGCTATCTCCATCAAGCTACCACTGACTTTCTTCACAGAATTATAAAAAACTACTTTAAATTTCATATGGAACCAAAAAAGAGCCCATATAATCAAGAAAATCTTAAGCAAAAAGAACAAAGCTGGAGGCATCACACTGACTTCACACTATACTACATGGCTGCAGAAACCAAAACATCATGGTACTGGTACCAAAACAGATATATAGACCAATGGAACAGAACAGAGTCCTCAGAAATAATACCACACATCTACAACCATCTGATCTTTGACAAACCTGACAAAAACAAGAAATGGGGAAAGGACTTCCTATTTAATAAATGGTGTTGGGAAAATTGGCCAGCCATATGCAGAAAACTGAAACTAGACCCCTTCCTTACACCTTATACAAAAATTAAGATGGATTAAAGACTTAAATGTAAGACCTAAAACCATAAAAACTCTAGAAGAAAACCTAGGCAATACTATTCAGGACATAGGCATGGGAAAAGGCTTCATGACTAAAACACCAAAAGCAATGGCAACAAAAGCCAAAATTGACAAATGGGATCTAATTAAACTAAAGAGGTTCTTCACAGCAAAAGAAAGTGTATCAGCGTGAACAGGCAACCTACAGGAAGGGAGAAAATTTTTGTAATCTATCCATCTGACAAAGAGCTAATATCCAGAATTTACAAGGAACGTAAACAAATCTATAAGAAAAAAACAAGCAACCCCATTAAAAAATGGGTGAAGGATATGAGCAGACATTTCTAAAAAGAAGACATTTATATGGCCAACAAACATGAAAAAAAGCTCATCATCACTGGTTAGTAGAGAAATACAAATCAAAACCACAATGAGATACCATCTCATGCCAGTTAGAACGGCAATCATTAAAAAGTCAGGAAACAACAGATGCTGGAGAGGATGTGGAGGAATAGGAACACTTTCACATTTTTGGTGGGCGTGTAAATTAGTTCAACCATTGTGGAAAGACAGTGTGGTGATTTCTCAAAGATCTAGAACCAGAAATACCACTGGACCCAGCAATCCTATAGTGTTGCAATAAACACCTGTGTGCATGTGTCTTTATAGTAGACAATAGCAAAGACTTGGAACTAACCCAAATGCCCATCAATGAGAGACTGAATAAAGAAAATGTGGCACATATGCACCATGGAATACTATGCAGCCATAAAAAAGGATGAGCTCTTGTCCTTTGCAGGGACATGGATGAAGCTGGAAACCATAATTCTCAGCAAACTAACACAGGAACAGAAAACCAAACACTGCATGTTCTCATTCATAAGTGGGAGTTGAACACTGAGAACACATGGATATAGGGAGAGGAGCATCACACACCAGAGCCTGTTGGGGGTTGGAAGTCTAAGGGAGAGATAGCATTAGGAGAAATACCTAATGTAGATTATGGGCTGATGGGTGGATCAAACCACCATGGCAAGTGTATACCTATGTAACAAACCTACACATTCTGTCTGGCTGGGTGTAGTGGCTCACACCTGTAATCAGAGCACTTTGGGAGGTCAAGGTGGGTGGATCACTGGAGGTCAGGAGTTAGAGATCAGCAATACCAACAAGGTGAAACCCCGTCTCTACTAAAAATACAACAATTAGCAGGGCGTGGTGGCAGATGCTAGCAGTCCCTGCTACTCGGGAGGCTGAGGACAGGATAATTGCTTGAACCCGGGAGATGGAGGTTGCAGTGAGTGGAGATCATGCCACTGCACTCCAGCCTGGGTGACAGAGTGAGACTCCATCTCAAAAAAAAAAAAAAAAAAATCTATTGCTCCTTTTAACTTCCCTGGCTATGTTTGCATAGAATTCTGCTGACAGAAATGAGTATTATAGACTGGGTACTTTAAAAACGTTTTTGTATTTATTATGCGCTCCATGAGGGCAGGTATTATGTCTGTCTTATTTATTTTTGTATTTTTTTTGTGCCGAACACATTGTTGATATGTAAAAAATTGTTGATGCTAAAGAAATGGGTTAATCAATGAAAGAATTAATGAAACCTCCCTCTTCAGTTGTTTTTTAAATCTTATTTACATTTATGGAGTACCTTAACAGAAAATTATAATAGATAAATATAAACTGTATAATTACTACTGTTATTAAATTTATGTTACCTTTTATGACAAATATTAAATTTCTGATAATTTTTCATTGTAGTGCCTGTTTTTTTTCCCTCTTCGGTTTATATCGCAAGGGAAACTTTTCCAATTAACTATAATTTCTGTTGAAAGCTTTTTACACAAAAGGGGCAATGAGTCTTATCTTCAAGTTAAGGCTTTTGTGTTACCTGTTAACCCACAAGGGAGGGAAGCTAATTTTGCTGATCAGAAACAGCTCTATTTACATAGCTCAGGCCTAAAATATGTGGGATGAAACAGGAGCATGGGAAAGAATTGATGAAACAGTATTTCAAACCATGCTTTCTATACATGCTGTGATGAATCTGTATTGGCATTACAAGGAATACAAATCATAATTTACTTGTTTGAAAACCTGATGAGTGTATTGTTTCATAGTGAGAATAGTATTGGGCTGTGGAAAAATCTTGACTTTCTGTTCTTATAGCCCAACAACATTTGTAGTGGGGGATACTTAACCTTAATATTCCTGATTAATACTCCCGAGGACCTGAATTTTTTCTTTCAGAAACTCAAGCCTTCCTGCTTCCATTCCTCACCATCTTTTGATTCGGCAGGAAGTGAAGGCATTATTCCTGGGGCAAGAGGGAGGTATGGGAAGCAGCGTTTCCTTGTTGATGTCCTAAACTGGATTGAGATATCAGTGTAGAGCAGAGTGCAGGGGACTGAAAGATCAGGGTTCAAAACTTGACTCTGGTGATTTCTGGCTTTGTAACCTTTGACAAATTAATTCTTTTGATTTTAAATTTCCTCATTTACAAAGTGGGGATAACAGCACTTTTACAGGTTTGTTTTTAAATGAGGTAATAAGCTAAATATTTGGTATCCAGTAGACCTCTAAAAAAGTAGTCCTTTTTTCTTCCCTACCCAGTCTCTCTCCTTCACTTACTTTTCCATCTCCATGAAGGAGACCCTGTGACCTTACCAGGCCTTCTGAGATTCCTTTGGTTCTTGGGAAGAATTACAGACGCTGCAGCAGTTTACATCTTCCCTGCACCTGTGTCTCCAGGAGGACTAGGATGCTACGGTCTGGTGAGTTTTCAGGGAAAAGCGTCAGGCTCAGCAACTCTCTACCTAACTTGCGTGTGCTCAAACTCTTGAATATCAATTTGTCAACCATTTTGTGCCTATCCCACTTTTCTTGCATAAGGAACTCATAAATCACCCACCATAGAATCATGGATTACAACAGGAAATGATACAGTAATTGAGCAAAAAGATCGTCTTTTAAATAATAAGTTAGACTTGCATGTCAAGATAATTTGCCCAAACCAGGGTAAATTTTTAATGAACAGTGGATATTGGATAAATGCAAAGTTTGCATTGTGCCAAAAAAAAAAAAATAAACCCTTTTAAATTGTTTTCACATTTGAGAAAATTACTTTATTGATGGCTATGGCTTATTACATTTACTAAGACACAAGCAAAAAATTCTGTTAATTTAAATTGGTGTTACTAATTCTCTCAGATTTTGTGATTCGTTGTTAAAGGAGTGAATTGAATCTCTGTCATGATAAAGCCATCCTTGACTGTTGTAGTTTATATTTATTTCATTTTATTCTTTCTACCTCAGGTAGCATGGCCAAACATCTCAGTTTGCCCAGGATGATAATTTGGAGAACGTTGTTCTGGTGTAATTATTAATATACCAAAGGTATACTAATATGTCTGTTTTTGCTTCCAAAGGCGGTTTGGACAATGAAATTGTATGGGTATTACATTTGATATTTTTTCTTTGGAATTTCAGAAGTAAACTTGTAGTTGCAGTTACCTTTAGCATAGGGCTTCTGTGAAAAGAAGTCAGAATTTTGAGGGCTCATGAATGTGGACAGAAAAAATATGCATTTGTTATCACTAACTCAATTATGAGCCTAGGTATTAATAATAAACCACAACTGTGTAAGTATGGTTGTGACTTTGTTACCAAAAAAACCTAGACATTTTCGTATTACATTACCATTGTTGTGGCGATTACAAAAATATACTAATTATTACTTCTAAATTAGAAAGATCACATGAAATCACAATCTTTGTGACTATAATAGTGTACAATGTTGTTGGCCAGCTATCGATCAACTCTACCATCCCCAAACATAAAGTCATATATTCTCACAGGAGTGCCCTGCACATTCATGCTGCTTTATAGTATTTTGTATCTACAATTATTTGTTGATCAATGAGGAAGAGATGAGTAATTTTTATTGCTTTAAGTTTTTTTTTCAAAACTGGATAGTTTAAATAGGAATTTTAACGGTCTATAAGACAACAAGACCCAGTACATGGGTCTTAATGTCACCATAATGGATACCATTGGAAATACACAAACGTTCTTGTCTAAACTGCTAATATGGAGCATCCTTGTCAGCTGTCAACACTGGAGGTGATGCTTTACCCTATGAAGATGAGATGCAGAGTTCTTTGTCAATTTCTTTAAAAGAGAAATTTGCAAACACTTGGAAACATTCCTGAAAGCTGTACAAGTAATTTTATCTTGATGGCATCAAAGTTGAACCATCTTTTTTCTTTTTGATATAAAGCATATTAAGTTGATAATCTACCCAAAGAGGAATTTATTAGTCTTCAGTTGAAAAACTGAACTACGATTGGGATTTAACTTAAAAAATCATGGAGAATTCATGTGTTTCTTAGAAAAAGCTATCCCTGTCTATGTAACTATGAAAGCTTTAATCCATTTGTAGTAACTTATCTTTGCAAATCAAGATTTTTAACACCTGTAAAACAACATAACAAAAAAATTAAAAATTTTTTTTTTAGACAAAGTCTCGCTCTGTCCCCAGGTTGGAGTGCAGTGGTACGATCTCAGCTCACTGCAACCTTGGACTCCCTGGTTCAAGCGATTCTCCTGCCTGAGCCTCCCAAGTAGCTGGAATTACAGGTATGCACCACCATGGCCAGCTAATTTTTGTATTTTTAGTAGACATGGGGTTTTACTATGTTGGCTAGGATGTTCTCGATCTCCCGACCTCAAGTGATCTGCCTGCCTTGGCCTCCCAAAGTACTGGGATTACAGGCGTGAGCCACTGTGTCTGGTCAAAATCAGTTTTTTATCCAACATGACATACCTATAACTTTTTAAAAGACTTCTCCACAGCTTAATATTCTTATCAAGAATAAAAACAACATAATCCCCACTGATAGGTCTTTAAAAAATAAATTTGTTTTTAATTTGCCTATATATATATTTTTGAGATGGAGTCCTGTCACTTAGGCTGGAGTGCAGTGGCGTGATCTCTGCTCACTGCAACCTCCGCCTCCTGGGTTCAAGTGATTCTCCTGCCTCACCGTCCCGAGTATCTGGGATTACATGTGTATATCATTATACCTGGCTAATTTTTGTATTTTTAGTAGAGATGGGGTTTCACTCTGTTGGTCAGGCTGTTCTTGAACTCCTGACCTGATGATACACCTGCCTTGGCCTTCCAAAATGCTGGGATTACAGGTGTGAGCCACCATGCCAGGCTAATTTGCCTATATTTTAAATATATTTTATTTGATACATTGATAAATAATCAAATGGTATTATGTTTGTTTTTCAAAACTACTTTGATAACTGTATTTCAGTATAAATGATTTTTTAAATAAATCTGTGAATTTTATTCTATACATTTAAAAACATTATTCCAAATGGGATCTGTAAGCTTTACCAGATTGCCAACACAGTCCAGATACACAAAAAGGGTTAAGAACACTGGCTTTGAACCAATATCTCAGAGTAGAACCTTCCAGAAGGCACAATAGCTAAACTTTCATTTATTCACCAAACAGAATTTTAAGGCCTTAGATATCAAAGAGATTTAATGGATCACCTAATATATATATTCACGTGTACATTATTTCAGTAAATGGCTAGAAATATTAAGTACTACAGAGAAATACAGGTAAGTTTCTTTGGATGGTCAGAAGAAAGAGATCACTATCTCTTGGGAATAGCAGGGATCACATGGAAGAAGTGGCGTTTCTGCTGGTTTTGATAGGATAGAGTATTAGGTTTTCTAGAGAAACAGAATCAAGAAGATATTCCATAAACAGGAAGATATTTGTTATGAGGATTGGCTCATCTGATTATGGAGGCTGAGAAGTCCCATGGTCTGTAGTCTGCAGGCTGGAACCCAAGGAAAGCCAGCTGTGTGATTCCAGTTCTAGTCGGGAAGCCTTCAGAACCAGAGGAGTCAATGGTGTATATTCCAGTCCAAGGGCAGTAAAAGATTGATGTCTCACCTCATGCAGATGGCAGGAAGCAAAAAGGGCTAATTTCTTCTTCCTCTCCCTTTTCAGAACCTCAAATATAATGCCTGCCCACATTGGGGATGGCAGTCTACTGAGTTCCCAATTTAAATGCAAATCTAATCTGGAAATATCCTGCTGTGGTCTGAATGTTTGTGTCCTCCCCACCCACAAATTCATATGTTGAAATTTAACCCCCAAAGTTATGGAATTAAGAGATGGCGCCTTTTGGGAGGTAATTAAGTCATGAAGGCTCTGCCCTCATGAATGGAATTAGTGCACTTGTGAAAGAGGTTTCAGAGAGCTCATTCACCCCTTCTACCATGGAAGGACAGAGCAAGAAGGTATCACCTAAGAGAAAGTTCGTCCCTAACAAAGTGCCAAATCTGCCAGCATCTTGATCTTGGACTTCCCAGCCTCCAAATTATGAAAAATAAATCTCTGTTATTTATAAGTTACCCAGTCTATGGTATTTTTGTATAAAAGCCAAACCAAACTAATACACACCCTAACAGGCATACCCAGAAATAATGTTTAATTACCTCTCGGTCCAATGAATTTGACACATAAGATTAACCATCACAGATGGGTAAGACTTTTAGGTGGGAAAATGTATGCTACGTTCATCCACAGAATCATTCACACCACCTCTGAGCCACTCTTGATTTCTCCTTCTCCTTCTTGCATCTGTGGTCGTCTCACCACTTCTGCCACCTTATCATTATCTTATGTCCATCTCCTTCTATTCATCCCCTGTGATACCACCTGTCTTCATGGGCGCTTATTACCAGGATTATTGGAAAAGCCTTCTACCTAAACCTCCATCCATTATCTCATTTCTTTTCCACACAGCCATCCTAACTTCAATGACCATAATAGTTTGGTTGTGTGCAGCAGTAACGATAAAGAAACATTGCTTGAGTTATATTATTATGTACGTGTAAGCCCCACATCAAATGTTGAATATTCAAATACAATACGCCTGCAAAATTGGAAAGGACGCACTAGGACAGTAGTTATCAATCTTGGCAACACATAATAATCACCTCTAGAGCTATGAAAAAGTCCTGATGCAGGAGCCTTACCCCAAGTGATTCTCATTTTATTCCCAATCAGACCAGCCTCCTGAACTGTCACTCCCTGTTCCTGGCTAGCTCTCTAGTTTTCACATTTATCATAGCCATTTTGTGGCCTATCACATTTTGTGGCCTATCAAACTGCTGGTGGTTCCTCCAATAACCATGATATCCCCCTTGTATGCAATGCACTTTTCCACCTTGTCTATCCTTTTTTTTTTTTTTTTTTTTTGAGATGGAGTCTCGCTCTGTCTCCCAGGCTGGAGTGCAGTGGCACAATCTCGGCCCACTGAAACCTCTGCCTCCCAGGTTCAAACGATTCTCTCGCCTCAGCCTCCGAGTATGGGACTACTCGGTGCATGCCACCACGCCCAGCTAATTTTTTGTATTTTTAGTAGAGACGGGGTTTCACCGTGTTAGCCAGGATGGTCTCAATCTCCTGACCTTGTGATCTGCCCACCTCGGCATCCCAAAGTGCTGGGATTACAGGCGTGAGCCACCACACCTGACGGTCTATCCATTTTTAAAGAAGACTCAGTCTACCTCTGCTAGGAATGACTTTTAGTCGAGTCCAGGTAAAATTATCCACTCTGTCCTTTTTACCCCCCTTTCAATCTGTATATACTTGTATCATAGCAACTATGCATTTTTTATGTGTTTCTCTCCTTCCCACGTTCACAATGGCATTGAAAAGGAAGTCGTTTTTCTCATGTCATTTTCATAAAGATATTTTCAATAACCTTAAAACCTCACATACATAGCTACTGTTATGTGGAAGTACCACACTTAAACTAGTTAAAAGTGAGTTTTTTCCTGTATTTGCTTACATAGCACCTTATCAACCCCGTTTATACAAGCATTAAGTATAAGATCCTGTTTCTCTGTTAATGATAAGATCCTGTTTCTGTTACAGACTTATTTGTAATAAAACATGTATGAGAACTTGAGGTAGGAGGCAGGTGGAACTCATCTCTGGACCAGATTGAAGACTGGCTGAAACGGAAGTGGTGCTGAATATGCCTCCTGCTCCCCATCACCATAAGATACTCCCACCAGTGCCATGACAATTTACCAATGCCATGGCAACACTAGGAAGTTACTGCCCATTTTCTGTTCCTGAATAACCCACCCCATAATTAGCATGTCATTAAAAGTGGGTATAAATGTGACTACAAACTGCCCATATGCTGCTACTCTCGACACACTTCCTCTGGGGTAACCCTGCTCTGCAGGGGTAATCCCAGAGCTGTAACACGGCTGCTGCCTCAATAAAGCTGCTTTCTTCTACCACCGGCTCACTCTTGAATTCCTTCCTGAGTGAAGCCAAGAAACTGCCCTATATCAAATTCAAATGGGAATTTTGAGAAGTGCATTCTTCTCATTAATTATTTCAAAAATCCCCCTCGGAATCATTACAAATATAGCATGAAAAAGTGTCCATCAAAGTAGAATTAAGCCCAGATGCCAATCTTATTTTGCTCAAGAGTTTCACATCAACATAAAGAAGTGGCAGCTGCTACTTTTACACAAATAGTAGAATCCCCTGGCAGATGAGACAAGCTCAGCCATGGACCCCTTGGAGGCTGTGGGAGTAGTACTTTCTGAGCTCACATTTGCAATTCTGGGCAAAATTTGCAAAATCGCTTCTCAGCAAGGAGTCTATATTTGCATACTAAAATTAGATCAGTACAAATATAAATGCCTCTGACCTGGTTTCCATGTCAAATCATCACCCTCTGGCAACACTGATCTATCCATCTTGATTATTTATTATAACCTCTGGCTTTGAAAATGTAACCTTAAATTTTATATTATGTTATTTTTTCCTCTTTCTTCATAACTTTCAAGTCATTAAGCATAGTCCAGAGAAAATTAAGTTCTCACTGCATTATTTTATATACCCAAAAGTATATAGACCACCTCAAATAATTAAACTCCAAAGAAAACATTTTAAAATAGATTTATTCCCCAAATGAAAATTTTGCTGAATCTTTCTTTATCTCAGTCTTATCATCATTAGGTTATGTAGTAAACTTGTAACAACAAATCATGACTATGTAAGAATTCTTTCTTTCTATGTGCTACTTAAAAAATATTGTTAGAAGGCCATTTGCATCAGAATCAAATGCAGATCTTATTCTACCCTTAATGAGAAATTGATACTTCTAACAAACACCCCAAGTGATTTCTATGAACCATAAAGTTTGACAACTACCACTCTATGTCATTTTGAAATTGCACACTCTAGATAAAATGGGTCTCTGAAGTCCTCTTTTTGTAGTCTGCTGGGTGCAGCTCTGGCTCCTGCTGGCATTTATGCTTCTCTTGCTGGTTTGACTATCCTTGTCCCTCAAGGTCTAATATTGACAGTGAAGAAATTTAGCTCCCTCTGCCCACAGACAGAATCTCGTTATTACAAACCTCATAATGTACTGTTTTTATTTTTGTTATTTCTTTCACATTTGACATCTTTAACTTCTAATCTTAGGCTCTTAAAATGAGTTATTCTCTTGCTTACTCAGCAAAAAGGATTCTTGCAGATGCACCAGGAACTCTTTTACAAAAGTCCATATGAGCCTCTGCTTAGTGTTTTAATGTCTATCCAGTCCCTACCTAGACTCAGTCAAATAACATTTGGATAATAATGGTAAATGCTTGCAAGAATTATGATGATTATTCAGTATACAAATACTTTATTACTCTCATTTTCATACTTTTAATTAACTTTTCTCCTTAATCCTAAATATGTGTCCATGATATATTCATCAAAAGTTTATCATTACTGCCCAGTAATTTATAAGAACTGTCAAAAGCCTGCAGAGAGCATAGACGGCCACAACTTTATAAATATTTCTTTCTTCTTGGGTGAACATGCCTGGAATTGCATATTCTCTGAAGAAAAGACCCTTATTCTCATATTCTCATAAGAAAAGACCCTTAAAACCAGAGTACCATTACCTTGCAAAGGAGCACTCAATAACAATTTTAACATTCCCTGCCAAATACCCTAGCTTGTGGTAATTTTTAAACATTGTATAAAATGACACACATTCCACATACGAGGTGTAACTAAAGCATAAGACAAGTCACACACGAAAATGCTTCTCATTACTTTATAATCACACCTCATACATAATCTCAGGCAATCAGTCATGGAATATAATTTTTAAAACCCTCACCCTATGGCCCTCCTACCTCTAATCCACTTCCCCTCTGGCCACCCCAAGGTGAGAGAAAGTAGATTGCCATCCAAAAACATCTGGTTTGGAATACAGCAGAGCCATCAAATATCCTCGGGTGGGATGTCAGCAGGGATCTGCCACCACTAAAAACTCAGCACGTTTGTGGTCTTGAAATTATTTCTGGCTGTTTCATGTAGGGCAGCTCTAGGCAAGATCGTGTAGTAAGTGAAGCCTGGTTTCCGCACTTCGTCTCCCCTCTGTTTCCAGAGCTGCTCTGTTGTTTCCCACAGCCAAGAGAGTCTTCTTCCTTGACTTGTGCTTCACAGGCAGTTCTGAATTAATCTTCTCATCTCAGTTCCTACTAACCAACATGTATCCATCACATATCCTATCCCATCCTTTGGTTCATTTCAAATCACAAGAATTTGTGCTGAGCAGCTCTTACATGCTAGACACAGTGCTTGGTGCCAGAAGTAGAAAGATGAAAAGCCATGACTTAACTTCATGAAATTTGTGGTTTAGCTGGACAAGACAAACCAACAAATTTACATGAAGTTAAGAAGTTGGTTTGTTTCAGCTAATTGATGAATTTTAAGGACCAAAACGGTGATTGGCACATAGTAGACCCTCAATAAGTATTTGTAGGTAAAGTAATGATAGGCTCAAAGCTGTCTATAGTGGGGGCTGTGGGAATTAAATGGTTCAGGAATCATGTTCTGAAAAGATGACACCTGAGCTAAGTCTGGAAAGGATGAATAAGTAATTCAGGATAAGACAGGCAGAAAAATCCTTCTAGGCAAAGGGAAGAGTATGAGCAAGGCATGGAGATTTTAAACAACAGTGTTTGCAAGGACATTTTAACAACAGGTTAACATTGCAAACCTTCTTCCTGCCATGTACTGAGTGAAGAATCAGTTTTACTCAGGGGAATCTCTGAGCTTTCTGACCTCATTCCCCTTGTTCACTGGTTGTTTCCTTCCTCTTGGATGATACTCGGTATACCTCACAGGTATTTCTCCTAACTCTCCTGTTCTGCTCCTGGCTTTCCATGTTGTACCCTGTGTAAAAGCTTTGTAGGAAAGAATTGACAAGTGACGGTAAAGTTATTGTATTACTGGGGCTTTCTGGTCTCCTCATCTGTAATGCCAGCCCATACATAACCATTCAAAATTTGTTAAAAGCTAGGTTGGTTTTTCCATGCCCTTATCAGTGGCAGGTTTACTAAACTGTTGTTTCCTAACAGGGATATAAGCATTCATGGATCTCCCTTCTCTTTAAAAAACTAGTTCCTTTTTGGAATTTAGTTCCATATAAGCTCAAGTTCATTTATGTTCATTTCTTAGTTCTTTGATGATTCCTAAAAACTATGATTTATTTTGATATGTTAGCTTATTCAGCCTGTTCTTGTTAGTGTGAAAACAGCAGTCATTTGAGACTTTCTATACCCTAACAAGAAGCAGAAGTATATTAATTTTTAATTTTAGCATTCTTATTATTTATTGAAAACATATTTTTTTATAATTAAGCACTGCAGTTTTTTTTGGAAGTGGCTTAACATTATTGATAGGAATGATAAACGTGTACATTGCTAGACTGGTAGAGTTAGAGTTAGTCTTCAGGTATAGTGAACGGGGAAGATAGACCTTTGTCCAGGACTTTTCAGGCATCTGAGTAATGAAGCAGGGAGGTGGGAGGTGGGAAAAAAGTTAAGGGGATGGCTCTGTGAGCTCATACTGAAGAACACTCATGGTCGTGCCTATATTTAAGGAAATACTTCCATCCATGTTACAACTAAATGAGTTTGCACTGTAAATGGAATTTTCTGGAGGGAAGTGACAGCAAGACTCTGCTGCCCCAGGTCTTGTGTTATTATCCCCTTGGAATCACCTAATGATTATTGCTGTCACTGTGATGGTCCTAGAGCACTGCTTCCTCACTTAATAACCTGGTACAAATGTGAAAAAATAATTAGTGGTGGATTTGTATTGTGTCAGCCTAGCTAAGCTGGACTTGCATTTCCCAGAAGCTTCCTTGCATACTTCTAAGTTAGGGGCCCATAAAAAACCATTTGCATGAGATTTGAAAGGTGAGGAAGTAGCCTTATTCTTTTTATGTCTGGAAGACCAATCCAGAGGCACCAGGTGCTCTCCTCCTCGTGCGTATCATTGTTTATCTTCTGGCTCATTTTCTTGGCTGGGCATACAGCCAAGCCTGCAGCTCCTTTAGCACCCCCTGTGCCCTCGTGCAGTTCCTCTGACTCCTGGACCATGTGCATATTGAACTCTGTGATAGAGGGCACCAACTTCTCCTGTAGGACACTGCATCATCAAAATGGAAGGCTTGGAGGCAGTGAGAAACCAACACAGTTCTGGTCAGTCTCTGTGAGTTCCAGCTTGTCTTTGTTCTCCTTCACTTCACATCCATCTTCCCTCCCTAACTTTCTGTCCTGCTTACTTCAGGATCCAGCACCAAATGCAAAGCCAACAGCTTCACATACACTGGTTAATCAGATCCTACAATTACCTATGGTCAAATCCTTATAATAAGTCTCTTATTTCATATATGAATATAACCTCCTACTTGTTTTGTTCCTCTGATGGAGCCTTAACTGATACATGAACCTTCTCCTTACACCCTGTAGTTCAGTTGAGATAAGCTGAGATTTGCTTAACTATTTTGTTAAGCAAAATTTTACCCCATCTTGAGGAATAACAAAAGAAAACTAACACTAGAGCCACACGAATCCAGATAACGTGGTCAACCTGTGCAGCCTTTTGTCCCTAACTCCAATTCCCCCTGCACAACCTCCTTCCCCAAATCCCATTTTCAAAGATTTTTCTTTATTCTTCTCTACCTGGGAGGATATTTGTTAGCTACATTGATTTATCAAAGTGTAGGACAAGAAAAGGACAAGAGAGCGGGCTTGAATGTCCCTTCCTAGCTGCCTAAGGCCTGTTCCGGTGGTCCCGAAGTCCTCCCAAACCTCTGTCTTCTTTCCTGCGTGATGTCAGGAGTTCAGGTGGCCTTTCAGAGGGAAATGGGTGTGAACTAGCTTTTAGATAATTCTGGAGAGGATTACCAAAGTAATGCAAAACACCACAGTCAAATAGCAAAATCTACACATTCCCTAGCAAGTTTTCTTTACTACAAACATTATGTCAGTGTTACGTGCAGTCCGTTACTAAGGCAAATTGTATAAACTTGCTCTCCCTCCTTCCTCAGGACAGATGACATCCTCACTGGTTTGTGATCTCTTTCTGCCCTTGATGTTTGTTTTAGCCTAGCTTTACGGGTATAAAACTGTTGGTATTCGGGAAGAACATGTGATTTCCCAGGTTCTATGGCCCCTCCATTGACAGATGCTTTGGTAGGAGAGATATTTGGGGCTGAGACAATTTGTGGTTCTCCTATTGACATGCTATGTAGACAATGCCTTCTCCTCCTGTACCTTTGGTAGGCCTTAGTCTTCTTTCATGCTTTATATTCCACCCTCCCCCCGCCCCGGCCACTGCTGTGTCCTCTTTCCCCCCTGCTAGCTCAGTTATATTTAGTGCCTGCACAAGGTAAGATCTTAACAGCACCTAGAATTCAAGCAGACACCATCACAGAGCTAGATAGACCATAGAGTAAATATAGCCCAACCCAGCCATTCGACAGATGAGAAACATGACTCAGGGAAGTTAAGTCATGTCAGGTAGCTAGTTGTGGAATAGTAGTGGCAACTGGGGTGTATAATAGTCATTGGTCAGCTAATCTATGGTGTCTGCCACAAAGACCACACTTGTTTCTATAAACCATTGATTATACCCTCAATGTACAATGCAATTGCTGGCACAGTGTAGGCACTCAAAAATATTTATTGAATGAATGAATGAATGAGTATGTGAAATGTACTGAAACGTAACTTGTCTAAAGTCACAGTAGATAGTACGTAACTGAGACAGTAGCTAGCAGATAACTGAGACAGCATATAGATGCAGGCCTAATGTCTTAGCCACCACTATTGCCAAAAACTTACTGGTTTGTTTGACTTTGCCAAAGTGCAAGCCTGCCCTGCAGAGACAGCAACACAGGGGCTGCTAGCAGGGAGCTGGGGTGTGAAGCGTGAAGGGCTAGCGTTTACTGTGGTGGCTGTGCTGCTTCTCCTGAACTGGTTCTATTGAACTCACTGACAGGGATTTCACAAGTTTGTGGCCATTTAACAGTAGGATCTTCATTCAAAATGTATTACTCTAGACTTGTGGTTCTACGTGGTTTTGACAGGATGCAAAATTTTAAAAATAAGTTGGCACCCATCACACACTATAATTGAACAGCTGTATTATTAAAGCAAATATTTTCTCTATGTCATAGATTTTGAAGAAATACTGTTATGAATTCAAATTTATTTCATTCAAACTTAGAGACAGTAATTGTTGATTTTTGTTTGCTATACAGTTTCAAAACAAATTTTAAAGTCCTGAATCACTTCCAAGTAACAATTATAGTGTTTTCAGAATCACTGAGCACGAAGGAAATCATTATCTTGGAAATCCTTCTGTTTTAAGTCCCCTCTCCCCCCATACAGATGTCCTTAAGCTAGGGCCAAGTACTTTTGCATTTCTTCTTTAGCTGACTCTGATTTTCACTCTCCATTTTTAAGAAAATTTCCATTGGGGAGAGAGTCTACATTATTCTAGCATGCTTTTAAAAAATTCACACAAAAAAAGAAAAAAACAACTTCTGAAAAATTATTCTGTGGTTTTCGATGCAATTTATATAAAGTGAAATCATTTTAAAAGCTTTGCTAACATTTTTGCTAGCCTCTGTAGTGAGTAAAAAAGAAAAAAAAAAGACATTAGTCCTTTAGAGGAATAATTTGGTCCAATCTGTAGACATAGATTTGTGGACGGTTGTCTAGATGTGAGATTTTAGGGAAGATCTACAGGGGAAAATAAAAAGCCAAGGTATAATTATGGTCTTTGAAAAAAATATATCAAAGATAAGACTAGAGCTTGTTAAAAATAATGATAATAGGGCCAGGTACAGTGGCTCATGCCTGTAATCCCAGCACTTTGGGAGGCTGAGGTGGGAGGATTATTTGAGGTCAGGAGTTAGAGACCCGCCTGACTGACATAGTGAAACCCCATCTCTACCAAAAGATACAAAAATTAGCTGGGTATGGTGATGAGCGCCTGTAATCCCAGCTACTCAGGAGGCTAAGACATGAGAATTGCTTGAAACCATGAGGCGGAGGTTGCAGTGAGCCAAGATTGACTACTGCACTCCAGCCTGGATGACAGAGTGAGACTCTATCTCAAATAATAATAATAATAACAATGATAATAAAGGTCATGATAACTAATCGGAATGATTAAAGTCTGATGTGCCAGGCTCTGTGCTAAGAAGTTACTGCTAGTATCTTTACTTTACAGTTGAGGGAACTAAAGTGTGATACTGAACAAACGACTACCTAGCCATTTTCTGTCTCAGAAGTGAATTAGTAATAGACACAGAAAGGCAGGCAGACAAATTGGTAAGGCTAGTCATATCAGGCAGTGGGTCTTGGAACTGAAGAAAGGGTGCAGGGAGGGACCAGGAGTGAAGAGCAAAAAGAGCCTTGATACATTTGAGTCTTTGTGTTGTCAGCTAATATTAGGATATAACAATGCTAAAATTAATGCACTAAAAATTAACAGAGTAGCATCGGGCATAAGCTTTGACAGTACTTCCTTGTGAATGTTATTTCCCACTTCAGAATCTCATTTAGATTTAAATTTCTTCCTACAGAAAGGGCAGAACAGATCATTCTAATTGTGATGAAAATAAGTGTTACAGGGCTGGGGAAAAATGGAGGAAATAAGAAAACAAATGTTAACTTCACTTCCTTCTAAAATTATGTCATCCTGAGCCAGGCACAGTGACCTGGCTTCTGTAGACCTAGCTACTGGGAGGCTGAGACAGGAAGATTGCTTGAGCCCAGGAGTTTGAGGCTGTAGTACACTATAATCCTACCTGTGAATAGCCACTGTACTCTATTTAGGGCAACAAAGAGAGACTCTATTTCTATGAAATAAAATAAAATAAAATAATAAGGCCATTCTGAGTACTGGGCATAAACTAAAGAAATAATAAACCAACATTTAAAAATACTTTAAAAATGTAGGTCATTCCCACTTTCCCTACACTATAGAAACTATTTATTTTTAAGCTGTATTAGTCCGTCTCATGCTGCTAATAAAGACATACCCAAGACTGGGTAATTCAGAAAGCAAAAGAGGTTTAATGAACTCAAACTTCCACATGTCTGTGGCGGCCTCACAATCATGCCAAAAGGTGAAAGGCACATCTTACATGGTGGCAGACAAGAGAGAAATGAGAGCCAAGGGAAAAAGGGAAACCCCTTATAAAACCATTAGACCTCATGAGACGTATTCACTGCTATGAGAACAGTATCAGGGAAAACACCCCCATAATTCAATTACCTCCCAATGGATCCCTCCCACAACATGTGGGAAATATGGGAGCTACAATTCAAGATGAGATTTGGGTGGGGACATAGTCAAACCATATCAAAAGCCAAAATCGATTTATTGAAAAATTAATAAAACCAAGAGAAGGTGCCAATAACAAAGCACAAATTAAAATGAGAGATAATAAATATTTTAAAATTTATAATACAAATAGAGAAATATACATTGTTGATTAAATGAATAAATTTATGAAAATGTAAAATTGCAAAACTGATGTCAGAAAAAAGAAGTTTTACAGAAATTGAAATAATAGTCAAAGGCCTTTCTTCCCTAAAAATCATCATTACCTCAGAGGGTTTACAAATGAGTTCTACTCAATTTATTATTATTATTGTTTTAAAGACAGAGTCTCACTATATTGTCCAGGCTGATCTTGAACTCCTGGCCTCAAGTGATCCTCTCACCTCAGTCCCCCAAGTGGCTGGGAATCCAGGAATGTGCCACCATGCCCAGCTTGAGTTCTATTAAACTTTTAAGAAACAGTTGGTTATTATCTAATACATGGTTTTTAAAAAAGTAGAAAATGGATATGAAATCTGGCCAGCTCATTTTGTCAGGTTAATGTAATCTTGATTTAAAGCCAGGTAAAAATGTTTACAAAAAAAGACAATTCTAGGTCCATTTCACATATCTAGACATATTTTCAAAAATATTTTTATTTTTGTGTGTTTTAAATTTTTATATATTAAATTAATATTAGTTTTTAATTGATAAATCATAACCGTATACATTAATGGATTAATGGCATACATGGAGATGTTTTGAGATATAGACACATATTAAAACATCTCCTTTGGTGTGTGTATATATGTGTGTGTGTGTGTGTGTGTGTGTGTGTGTGTGTATGTGTATGTGTGTGAACCAAAACAATGTGAAATGATAAAATCAAGCTGATTAACATATATATTCTATTAGGTCATTTTCACACTGCCATAAAGATACTACTGGAGACTGGGTAATTATAAACAAAGGAGGTTTAACTGACTCACAGTTCCACATGGTTGGGAAGGTCTCAGGAAACTTACAATGTTGACAGAAAGCAAAGGGGAAGCAAGGGCCTTCTTCACATGGTGACAGGAGAGAGAGAGAAGGAGCAAAAGCAGCGAAAACTGCCTTGTAAAACCATCATACCTCATGAGAACTCACTTACTACCATGAGAGCAGCATGGGGGAAACTACGCATGTGATCCAATCACCACCTCCACTGGGTTACCCACTCAACGTGTGGTAAGTATGGGAACTACACTTCAAGGTGGGATTTGAGTGGGGATACAGAGCCAAACCATATCATTCTTTCCCTGGCCCCACCCAAATCTCGTGTCCTTTATACATTTCAAAACCAATCATGCCTTCCCAACAGTCCCCCAAAGTCTTAACTCATTCCAGAATTAATCAAAAAGTCCAAGTCCAAAGTCTTCTCTGAGAAAAGGCAGATCACTTCTGCCTATGAGCCTGTCAAATCAAATCAAATTAGTTACTCCCAAGATACAATGGGGATACAGGCATCACATAAATGCTCCCATTCCAAGTGGGAGAAATTGGTCAAAACAAAGGGGCTAAAGGCTCCATTCAAGTCTGAAATCCAGCAAAGCAGTCAGTAAATCTTAAAGCTCCTAAATAATACCCTTTGACTCCATGTCTCACATCCAGGCCATGCTGATGTAAGAAGTGGGCTCCCACAGCCTTGGTGAGCCCCATCCCTGTGGGTTTACAGGGTATGGTCCTCCTGGCTGCTTTCACTGGCTGGTGTTGAATGTTTGTGGCTTTTCCAAATGCATGGGGCAAGCTGTCAGTGGATCTACCATTCTGGGGTCTGAAGGATGGTGACCCTCTTCTCTCAGCTCTGTTAGGCAGTGCCCAGTGGGCACTCTTTGTGGGGCCTCCAATCCCAGAAATGCTTTCTGCACTTCCCTAGCAGAGGCTCTTCATGAGGGCTCCACCTCTCAGCAAACTTCTCCCTGGACATTCAGGCATTTCTATACATACTCTGAAATCTAGGCAGAGGTCTCCAAGTCTCAATTCTTGACTTCTGTGTACATGCAGGCCCAACACCACATAAAAGTCGCTAAGGCTTGGGGCCTGCACCCTCTGAAGCAATAGCCTGAGTTGCACCTTGGCCCATTTTAGCCACAACTGGCATGGCTGGGATGCAGGGACCAAGTCCCAAGCCTGTGCAGAGCAGGAGGGCCTTGGTCCAGGTCCAGGAAATCATGTTTCCTTTCTAAGTGTCCAGGGCTGTGATGGGAGGGGCTGCAGTGAAGTCTTCTGATATGCCTTGGAGATATTTTCCCCAATATCTTGGTAATTAACATTTGGCCCCTTGTTTCTTATGCAAATTTCTGCAGCTGGTTTGAATTTCTTCCCAGAAATGAGTTTTTCTTTTCTACTGTGTGGTTAGGCAGCAAATTTTCCAAACTCTGCTTCCCTTTTAAATGTAAATTCTAATTTCAGGTTATCTCTTTCAAGTTCAAAGTTCCACAGGTCTCTAGTGCAGGGGCAAAATGCCGCCAGTCTCTTTGCTAAAGCATAACAAGGGTGACCTTTGCTGCAGTTCTAAAGAAGTCCCTCATCTCCATCTGAGACCACCTTAGCCTGGACTTCATTGTCTATATCACCACCAACATTTTGGTCAAAACCATTCAATAAGTCTCTATAAGCTTCCAAACTTTCCCACATCTTCCTGCCTTCTGAGGCCTCCAAACTGTTCCAATCTCTGCCCATTACCAGTTCTAAAGTTGCTTCCACATTTTCAAGTATTTTTATCACATTACCCCACTCTCTGCAGTACCAATTTACTGTATTAGTCTGTTTTCATATTGCTAAAAGATACTACCCAAGACGGAGTAATTTATAAACAAAGGAGGCTTAATTGACTCACAGTTCCACCTGGCTCAGGAGGCCTCAAGAAACTTACAATCATGTTGGAAGGTGAAGGGGAAGCAAGGACCTTTGCAGTAGGAGAGAGAGAAGGAGGAAGAGGAGGGAAAAGTGCCTTATAAAACTACCAGCTCTCATAGGACTCACTCACTATCATAAGAACAGTGTAGGAGAAAATGTCCCCACGATCAAATCACCTCCCACCATGTCCCTCCCTCAACATGTGGTGATTATGGGAATTACAAGATGAGATTTGGGTGGGAACACAGAGCCAAACCATGTCATCTAAATAGAAATAATTTTATGTTGAGAAACATTAAATTTACCCTGTCCCTGTGGCAGAATACCTTTTGGTTTGTAATTAGTGGTGAGTAGGTAACAGCTGCCTGCTTGGTATATTTTTGAGTTATGAGTAAATACAGAACACCTGTTTATTAATAATAATCACCTGTTAAGAGAGAATAAATATGTGGATCAGAATCTGTTCAGGGGACTTCAGCCTGGAATGCTGTCAGACCCTGAGGCTCACAGTTCGATAGGCTGCTGGCTCCCCAGATAGACCCACTCTGTGTTCTATCTAGGTGTCCGTCTCTCATTACCTTCAGTGCTGCCTGGGTGGGGGTCTTTCAACTGAGCTGGTACTTGGTAATTTTATTTATTTGTTTATTTTTATTTATTTTTCTTTCATCAATCCTTGCCTATATAGAGATAATTCTAAAAAGTGTTGCATTACTTTGAAAAATCAGATAGTATCTGACTAGAAGGAACTTTCAATAAATGGAATAATAATAATTATTATTATATAGAATAACAACAAAGCACTTGAAGTATGTCAAGCATTGTGCTAAGACCTTTCCTTGAGTTATCTCAGTTATTCTTCACAGCAAGATCGTAAAGATGTGGAATTATGACTTAGAGAAGAAAGTAGTGCCCAAGAATAATAAGGCTAGTAACGAATGGGGCTGGAATTAAACTCAGGCAGCCTGAGGTGGAAATAGAATCATGTTCATATAATTCAACAAGTATTTAATTAATGCCTATTGCCTGCAAAGCAGAGAGTTGAAATTTCTTCTTCCTTTCACTTTAGTTTAGTCACCATCTGGGGTATTTAATTATAGAAGTTTATCTTGTTTTGTTTTGCCCATTCACACTAATTTCCTCTTAAGCCAAAAGCTGGCAGCTTAAGTCTGTCACATTGATTCTCTGATGGTATGACCTAGGATGGCCTCCATGAACTGTTAAACTTTATGAGAAAATGAAATGCTTAGAGATAGCCCAATCTCTAGGTGCTTTCCTCTTTGAATCCCTAGGCTATACGAAATGAGCAAAAATGAATTTACCAGGCATATCTTCAGGTACAAAACACTGCACTGAGTAAGTGGTAGATTTCTCCCTGATCAAACCTTAGTCAGGCTCTTCTGGACTCTTTTTCAACTAGGCTCCATCCTTTGGCATGTCCTCAAAGAGCCCAGTTTGGGCAAGAATCCGGCTAAATCATTTTAGCCAAAATCCCTCACCGTCAATATCTGGATCACCCTTGATGGTGATCTAATCCTTCATTCTCTACGAGTCCCAGGTGATGCCTGATCACCCTGGCCTCCCTACTGCAGGAATACTTCTGGATGGGTTTAGGCAAAATCCCCCTTACCCCTATGTTTTCGCTTACCAATTTTCTATCCACTGACTCCTTCCCTGCTCCTTGTCCATAAACTCCCACTTGCCCATGCTTTATTTGGAATTGAACCCAATTTCTCCCCAGGTTACCCATGCTTCTGTCTGTTGTGGCTACAAAGGTGGGATTTCCCACAACCACCCTTTCAGGCTTGATAATTTGCTAGAATGGCTCACAA
Organism: Sapajus apella; assembly: GCF_009761245.1. Classification (NCBI taxonomy): domain Eukaryota; kingdom Metazoa; phylum Chordata; class Mammalia; order Primates; family Cebidae; genus Sapajus; species Sapajus apella. Next base: position 3,046,318 of record NW_022437001.1, read on the forward strand.
AACACTTGGCTTATGTTTACCAGTTTATTGGAAAAGATGCAGATGAACAGCTAGATGAAGAGGTGCATGGGTCAAAGTATAGAAGGGTCCCAAGCACAGGAGCTTCTGTCTCTATAAAGCTGGGGGTGTTCCAATCTCTCAAAACATGGATGTTTTTCCCAATCTGAAAGGTCTCTGAATCTTGGTGTCTAGGGATTTTTATGGAAATTTCATTACATGGGCATGATTGATTAATCATTGTTCATTGGTGATTAGCTTAATCTCCAGCCACCCCCTTACCCCCCCAGCTCATGGGAGGCAGGAGTGGGGAGTGGGATTTGGGGAGTTGGGGTGAGGCAGAGCGTTCCAACCCTCTAATCACACTTTGGGCTATCTGATTCCCTGCCCCTATCCTGAAGCTATCTTGTCGCCCAGCCACCAGTCATCTCATTAGCATACAAAAGACATCACTCTAGAGATTCCAAGGGTTTTAGGAGCTCTGTACGAGGAACTGGGGACAAAGGCCAAATATTTAATTTTTCATTCTATTACAACTCTGAATATATATTTGCTAAACTGGATACAATTCCACCCCACAGAAACAATTTCCAAAATGGTCTTTTGCAATTATAGTTTTTAATCTTGAGAAGATAAACTTCTGTTTCAGAATCTAGTTGAGCAGCTTCTGTAACAGAATTAGTTGGGAATAGGGAGTACTTATTAGTGGAAGTAGGAATACTTGGAAACTGTTATATCTGAGATTTCTAATAAAAGTTCCAGGAAGTCTGCAGACTTGGGTGGGACAGAAATTAATTTGAGGGAAAGTGTATTCCAACTTCCAAAAAAATTTCAAATGCCAAAACATGACTTTCTTTGTATTTTATATATTCTCTGTGTTCTCTGGAGCTGGCATTTATTAGGTTAGAGGAAAAATCTGCCTTTTTCCCTTAGGATTCTTCTGTGGAATTCTCAGTATGGCAGATTTTCTACCATGTATGCATAATTTCCCATTTCCTTTCTCCACCTAACCAGTTAGAGCAGTGGCTTCCCAAAACAAAATTTCACAAGATATGTTCATCTATTCTAGTAATTTAAAATGATACTGGCCAAGACCCACTCAATTGCTTGAATGAATTGACTTTACATCCCACCTATGGTTCTCAGCCCTATTTTAAAACACTGGATTGGTATTGTACACTGGGTTAGAGAATGCCAATATGAAATGGAAGTAGAACCATTTGAAATTTTTCCCCCTTTTTTTTTTATTGCACACTGGGATTAACTGTTTTCTAGTTCCAACCATTGGTTTTGTGTGAAAATATCTGGTATGGCATTTCCTTTAGTCCCCAAGTTGTTACTAAAATCAAGAACTAAGGACAAAAGGTGTCCAATATCACATATTCTACACACACAATTAGGAACAGCCTCCTTGCCATGAGGCTTCTAAAGAGTCCAGGACAGTCCCTTCTATCACACCCAAAGTCAGAAGTAGAGGCTGGGGAGGTAGAAGAACACTCATTCTCTCAGGGAAGTGGGGCCTTGGCTGGTTCATCACAGTCACACTCTAGATGCAGACATGAGGAGGGTTAGAGTTAGATGACATCAAAGTCCTCCTCTGCCCCTTTTATTTCCCAAAGAAAAATTACATTTCTAGGGGAAGAGGGGAAAAATCATAAATACTTCTTCATTTTTAGGGACATTGGAGATATGCAGCTAGGAGCTTCATTTTTCCTGTTTGGAAGAGCCATTATTTTTCTAAAGCCAGAAAGGGTCAGCACAGGCTCCAGAGGAACCAGAGTTAGATGGACAGATGGACTCTGGGCTTTAAGACTGGAAGACATGGGGATGACCTCCTGCCATGGACCCCCACTTGGCTGCCTCACAAACTTGCAGAGACCCAAGGTAGAAGCCCCCCAGCATTAAAGGTGGGAGATGACTGGACAGGGCACTCAACCTGCAGAGTAGCAGGAAGGAGCCCCTATGTTTTGAGATGGGGTCAAGTTTTACATATATGTGAACTTTTTTTAAATTTAGGGGTTTTTTTGGTGGTTGTTTTGTTTTATCCAAGAACAATTCTGTTTTCTTTGGTTTACAAAATCTGGAGAAATGAATTAGGGAAAAAAACTTGCTTAGCTAGGCTGGAAGAAAATGGACAGGACTTAGACACAGAGGTTAATTCAACCAACTTGGTAAAGAGATTTGCTACAGGAGAGAGAATAAAGATGGCAGAACTGAAACTTGGTAGCCTGGAAAACTTTACTGGAGGGTGTTGGTGAATAAGAAGCTTAGGAACAGCTGTGGCAAGTGAGAAGATTGGAGAGAGGAAAAGATGTGGGAAATGTCGCTTTGTGTTATGAATCTCAACCCTTCCTAATGCTTTTCAAGAGCACAAATAAAGTGGACTCCTCTTTAATTTCTCTTGGCAATTGGACTGTATATCTTTACATGCAACTTCTACCAGAGAGGAGCCACATGGGACCCCAATAATTATTTGGGTTATAGCTATGCACTGACAGTGTACAATACCAACTCTTAAGTATCCCAGTCACAGGCATGAGAAGTCTTTTGGGTTTACAAGATTACCACAGTTCCAAATACTGTGCTAAACCTGTGGGAAAAAGTAATCATAACTGGATTAGCTCCTGTGAATTGAAAATACAAGAATTGCAAAAATATTGAAAAACTGATACTAGAAGACAGTAAAATGTCCAAGCATATAGGAAGAACAGAAGCCACATGGTATAGGATTGGGCCATATGGTGCAGGAAGTTGGCAAAGAAGTGAAAGCACCCTGACGAGTTAAGTGGAAATGCATGTTTCTGAGATCAAGGAGGTTAACAGAATGCTCTGTCTGGCTTCCTGCCCTGATACCTGTTCACCCTCACACGTGGGGCCATGTAGCTCCTCATGGGGTTTGGCTCAGACCAGGTAATTTGCCATCAGAAAAATGAAAGAATTCCTGAACTGGTGCCTCATCATCTGTAATAACTTAATTGTAGCTAATACATATTGAGCAAAAATATGTGCTGCATAATGACCTTTGGGTCAATGATGGATCTCATATATGGTGGTGGTCCCATAAAATTATAATGGGGTTTAAAAATTCCTATTGTTTAATGATATCATAGCATCCTAATGTCATAGTGCAACACATTACTCACATGTTTGTGGTGATGCTGGTGTAAACAAACCTACTGCACTGCCAGTTATATAAAAGTATAACACATACAATTACAGTGCATAATACATGATAGGAATAATAAATGGCTATGTTACTGGTTTATGTATAAACTATACTATACTTTTAATTGTTATTTTAGAGCTTTATTTATACTTTTTATTTTTTGAGACTGAGTCTTGCTCTATTGCCAAGGCTGGAGTGCAGTGGCACTATCTTGGCTCACTGCAACCTCCACCTCCCAGTTCAAATAGTTCTCGTGCCTCAGCCTCTCGAGTAGCTTGGATTATAGGCACCTGCCACCACAACTTGCTAATTTTTGTATTTTTAGTAGAGACAAGCTTTCACCATGTTGTCCAGGCTGATCTCGAACTCCTGTCTTCAAATCACCTGTCCACCTTGGCCTTCTAAAGTGCTGGGATTACAGGCCGGAGCCACCATGCCCAGCTTCTTTTCTACTTATTAAAAAAAGACATTGCTTGTAAAACAGCCTCAGGCAGGTCCTCAGGAAGTATCAGAAGAAGGTGTTGTTATTATGGGAGATGATAGCCCCAAGCATGCTATTGCCCCTGAAGACCTTCCAGTGGGACAGCATGTGGAGGTGGAAGATGGTGATATTGCTGATTCTGATCCTGTGTAGGCCAAGGCTAATGTGTGTGTGTGTTTCTTAGTTTTTAACAAAAAAGTTTAAAGGTTAAGAAAATATTTTTAAAAATTCAAAAATAGAAAAAAGCATATAAAATTAGGATATAAAGAAAGAAAATATTTTTGTATATCTGGACAACATGTTTGTGTGTTAAGCTAAGTGTTATTACAAAAGAATAAAAAGGTTAAAAAAGTTAAAACGTTCCCACAACATCTGTCTGAGTCAGGTATTACTATTCTTGTTTTATGTGAGAGACCAAAACTTAGGAAGTGAAGTGGGGAAATGTCACACCGGTGGTCAGTACAGAAAACAGAAACAACTTCAGTGGTTTCAAGCAGAAAAGGATTTTATTTTCCTCATTTTGAATATGAGATACTTGGGTGTAGATCTTTTGGTGTTTATCCTGCTCAGCATTTTCTGAGGTTCCTGAATTTGTGGTTTGGTTTCTTGTCATTGATTTAAAAAAATTCTCAGCCATTATTATTTCTTTGTTCCTTTTTCTTTTTCTTGTCCTTCTGGCATTGCCATTATGTGTATGTTAATCTTCTGTAATTCTGCCACAGTTCTTGGATATTTTGTCTTTTTCATTCTTTTTTCTCTATGGATTATGTTTTATTTCTTCAAGGTTGCTAATTTTTTCCTCAGTCGTGTTTAGTCAATTGATGAGGCCATTAAAGGCAAGCTACATTTCTATTACAGTGTTTTTGATTTCTAGCATATTCTTTAAGTTCTTTCTTAGAGTTTCTCTTTGCTCTTATTACCCATCTGTTCTTGCATGTTGTTTGCTTTTTTCATTAGATGCCTTAGCACATTAATCATAGTTGCTTTAAATTCCTGGTCTGATAATTCCAAAATCTCTGCCATGTCTGAGTCTAGTTCTGATGCTTGTTTTGTTCTATAGACTGTATTTTTTGCCTGTTAGCATGCCTTGTAATTTTTTATGAACAATTGGACATGATGAAACAGGTAAAATGAATGTAGGTAAATAGGCCTTTAGTGTGAGGTATTATGTTGATTTGCCCAGAAATTAGGCTGGGTTTACTGTTTGTTGTAGCTATAGGTTTTAGAGGCTAATATTTTCATTAGTGTTCTTGTTTTTGTTTCTCTTCTTATATTTACATTTTCCTAGAGATTCCTTAAATAAGGTGTGACACTTGCAGTTCTTTCAGTTGTAATCCCCTGCTTTTATATAGGGGCCCTATTGATATTGTGAGGTATAGAGAGAGGGAAAACATTCTGTAGTCCTATGATTAGGTGGCTTCTTAGTGAGCTGTATCCCTGGGCCATGACCTTCTCACTTACTTCTCAGTTTTTCCTTCCCTGACTTAGATGAGACAGGAAAGGCACAGGGAGGTGGAGTTGGGTATTTCCCTTCCTCAAGATCAGTTTGGCTTTGGTGAAATTCTAGTTCATTAGGCTCTTGTAAAATACAGATGCTCCTTGACTTATATGATTGGGTTATGTTCTGATAAACCCATTTCAAGTTGAAAATATCATAAGTTGAAAACTCAATTAATATACCTAACCTACTGAACAGCATAGCTTAGCCTAGTCTATCTTAAATGTGCTTAAACTACTTACATTAGCCTATAGTTGGGCAAAAGCATCTGAAACAAGGCCGATTTCAAAGTATTGAATATTTCATGTAATTTATTGAATACTATATGTTGTGTAGAAATTGCCATGGTTTTATACTATCATAAAGTTAAAAAATTCTAAGTCAAACTATCATAAGTTGGGACCATCTATAGTTCCCCTTAAAAGCAGGCTTTGTTAAGGAAAATATAAGTCTCCAGGCATATTTGAAAATGATTGCTTTCCCTTCCTCCTACAGGAAGCACAAAGGGATTGTTCTGTAATACTCACAGTAAGAGCCTGCTGGGGCTTCTGAAGGTAAAACTTACAAAAATAGTAGCCCCTCTAAGAGTGCACACCCTGGAAGTTTTTAACTCTTAAAGCTAGTCTACACTGAGCCTCTAGTGATTTCTCAATTACAGTTTTAACTGTTGCTACCAATATTGGGTTAAGCTCCTAGTAAACTGTGACTTTCTGATTCTACTGTCTGTCTCTGCAGTTTCAGGGGCAGTAGTTTGTCCCATGATCTCAATTCTCTGATAGACCTAAGCAGGGTCATTGGTTTTAAGTTTGTTCAGCTTTTTTCCTGTTGTAACGACAGGAGTGACAATGTCCAAGCTATTTATTTCAGATTAGAAACCAGAAGTTTCCCAGAAAGGAAATTAATACAAAGCAATGAGGTACTTACAGATCCTTGGGAGAGGCTGGGAAGAGTGGAAGTTGGGGGGTACCACTGAACTTTTGATGCCAAGTTCTCACCACCATAACTTTAAACTAGAGGTTAAAAAGATGCTGCTGCTTCTACCATAACTGCTTCCACCCCAAAGGCAATTCAATGTTGAAGTGTGGAATCCAATCCCAAATCTTCACATCTGTGAGTCTGACCTTGCTTGCTTACCACCATGGGAGCATTTGTTACTCAAGCATCAAGACAATATTGTTACTAGTCTTAAGCCTAATTAATAACTGCATTATTTTTTTGTTTGTGTATTTGTTTTTTGTTTTGATTTGCCAAGTCTCTACTTTGTGTTCCACTTTCAGTTATTGGGTCTCTGTCTTGTTTCCCAATGTCTATTCTCCCTCTGTCTTGCAACCCTGTCCTGTATCTCTGCTCATCCTGCCCAGGGGCCTGCCTTCCTCTGACCATTCCTGCCAGTAGCTTGTAGCTATAGGTTTTAGAGGTTTGAGAGAGTCCCTGTAACCTGTGACTTGTTTGACATGATCTCTACTTATTACTTTCTCTAACATTTGTCTGTTTATGACACCCACTCTGAGTGGGAAAAAACTCATGATAGATTAAGTAAAGAGAGTATTTTATCAAATAGTATGCCATGGATAATCTCAATTTTGTTTATGTGTGTGTGCATGCATGTGCATGTTTGTATATACACATGGCAGGCATGAAGACTGGAATTACACATATCAAAATATTAACAGTGAACCTCTCTGTGTGGTTGACCTAAGACAATTATATTTTACATTAATATGAGAAATATTTTTAAAATTTCCATACTGAATATGCATTAATTATGTGAAAAACATAAATGATTGTCTTGGGAGCATATTACAGATTTTAATGTTGGTCAGCTGTCTCCTGTGATTGGTAGGATAGAAACTTTCATTTTTTTCCCCAAAATAAACCAAATAGAGAACCAAGGACAGAGATAAATATGTAGGACAGAACTGTAGAAATCACTTTGAGATAATTGATAGGTAGCTTTTACAACACCTCCAGTAAGTAACTCTTCAAAGATTTAAATTTCACAAATGGAATCATCAAACTGATAAGTGTATCATTTTATTTTGGAAAATTGCATTATCTTTTTGTGTAATAAGGTTTGACTGTGTCCCCACCCAAATCTCATCTTGAATTGTAATCTCCATAATCCTCACATGTTGAGGGAGGGACCCAGTATGAGGTGATTGGATTATGGGTGAGGTTTCCACCATGTGTTCTTATGATAGTGAATTAATTCTCAGGAGATCTGATGGTTTTGATAGTGAGTGAGTTCTCAGGAGATCTGATGGTTTATAAGGCAGTTTTCTCTGTAATCTTGTTTGGCTCTGTGTCCCCACTCAAATCTCATCTTGAACAGTACTCCCATAATTCTCATGTGTTGTGGGAGGGACCTGGTGGGAGATAATTCAATCATGGGTTTGCTTTCCTCCATACTGTTCTTGTGGTAGTGAATAAGACTCATGAGATCGGATGGTTTTATCAGTGGTTTCTGCTTTTGCATCTTCCTCATTCTTTCTTTGCCTGCTGCCATCCAAGACAGGACTTGCTCCTCCTTGCCTTCCACCATGTTTGTGAGACTTCCCCAGCTACATGGAACTGTAAGTTCAAATAAATCTCTTTATTTTGTAAATCACCCAGTCTTGGGTATGTCTTTATCAGCAGCATGAAAATGAACTAATACACCCTTCTCTTGCTAGGTCTCTCTTTCCTGTGCCATATGAAGAAGGTCTTTGCTTTCCCTGTTGCCTGCGACCATGATTGTAAGCTTCCTGATGCCTCCCCAGCCGTGAGGAACTGTGAGTTAGTTAAATCTCTTTCCTTTATAAATTACTCAGGATCTGGCAGTTCTTTATAGCAGTGTAAAAACAGATTAATACAATAATTGGTACCACAGAGGGTGGGGTACTGCTATAAAGATACCCAAAAATGTGGAAGCGACTTTGAAACTGGGTAACAGGCAGAGGTTGGAACAGTTTGGGAGGACTCAGAAGACAGGAAGATGTATGAAAGTTTGGAATCTCCTGGAGACTTGTTGAGTGGTTTTCATGTTGTTAGTGATATGGACAATGAAGTCCAGGCTGAGGTGATCTCAAATGAAGATGAGAAACTCATTGGGAACTGGAGCAAAGGTCACTCAATGTATGCCTTAGCAAAAAGATTAGTAGTAGCATTTTGCCCCTGCCCTAGAGATCTGTGGAACTTTGAACTCAAGAGAGATGATCTGAAATTGGAACTTATGTTTAAAAGGGAGGCAGAGAATAAAAGTTTGGAAAATTTGCAGCTTGACAATGTGGTAGAAAAGAAAAACTCATTTTCAGGGGAGAAATTCAAGCCAGTTGCAGAAATTTGCATCAGTAATGAAGAGCCAAGTGTTAATCTCCAAGACAATGTGAAAAATATCTCCAGGGCATATCAGAGGTCTTCACGCAGCCCCTCTCATCACAGACCTGGAAGCCTACAAAGAAAAAATGGTTTTTGTGGACCTGGCCCAGGGACTTGCTGCTTTGTACAGTCTTGAGACTTGGTGCCTGGTACCTCAGCTGTGGCTGAAAGGGGCCAAGGTTACAGCTCATACCATTACTTCAAAGGGTGCAAGCCCCAAGCCTGGTCAGCTTCCTTGTGGTGTTGGGCCTGTGGGTACGCAGAAGACAAGTATTGAGGTTTGGGAACCTCCTCCTATATTTCAGAGGATGTATGGAAATGCCTGAATGTCCAGACAGAGGTCTGCTGCAGGGGTGGGGCCCTCATGGAGAGCCTCTGTTAGGGCAGGGCCAAAGGGAAGTGTGAGGTTGGAGGCCCCACACAGAGTCTCTACTGGGGACTGCCTAATGGAGCCATGAGAAGAGGGTCACTGTCCTCCAGACCCCAGAATGGTAGATCCACTGACAGCTTTCACTGTGTGCCTGGAAAAGTTGCAGACACATGCCAGCTGTGAAAGTGGCCAGGGCAGGGATGTGGGGCTGTACCCTTCAAAGCTATAGGGGTCGAGCTGCCCAAAGCTGTGGAAGCCAACCATTTGCATCTGTCTGCCATTGATGTGAGACATGGAGTCAAAGGAGATTATTTTGGATCTCTAAGATTTAATGATGGCCCTGTTGGATTTTGGACTCACATGGGGGCTGTAGCCCATTTGTTTTGGCCAATTTCTCCCATTTGAAATGAGAGCATTTATCCATTGCCTGCAAACCCCATTGTATCTTGGAAGTAGCTAACTTGCTTTAGATGTTACAGGCTCCTAGGTGGAAGGAGCCTTGTCTCAGATGCAACTTTGGACTCAAACTTTTGGGTTAATGCTGAAATGAGTTATGACTTTGGGGGACTGTTGGGGAGGCATGATTGTGTTTTGAAATGTATAAGGGACATGAAATTTGAGAGGGGCTAGGGATGGAATGATATGGTTTGACTGTGTCCCCACCCAAATCTTGTCTTGAATTGTAATCCCTAAATGTTGAGGGAGAGACCTGGTGGGAAGTGATTGGATCATAGGGGCAGTTTCTCCCATGCTGTTCTCATGGTAGTGAGTGAGTTCTCAAGAGATCTGATGGTTTTATAAGGCAGTTTTCCCTGCTCTTCCTAGCTCTCTCTTTCCTGTCACAATGCAAAGAAGGTCTTTGCTTCCCCTTTGCCTTCTGTCATGATTGGAAGTTTCCTGAGGCCTCCCCAGCCATGGGGAACTGTGAATCAATTAAACCTCTTTTCTTTATAAATTACTCAATCTCAAACAGTTCTTCACAGCAGTGCAAAAACAGACTAATTCATTATGTATTCTCGTTTTGAGGGTATCTTTAATTACATGAAACATGAATTGTCAGCATGTTTTCCAAGAATGAGAAACTTAAAAGCAGTTTCTCTCAAGAACTAGAGGGCTTCACTTGAAAGTCAGAAAAAATATTTTTAAAAGTGGCACATTTATTATGTGCCAGGAACTCTTCCAAGCACTTTGCTGGGATCGGTTAATTTACTTCTCACAATAGCTCTAAGTTGTAGTGTTATGATTACACCTGTTTTTGTAGTTAAATAAACTGAGGTACAGAAAAGTTAAGTATCATGTACAAGATAATATCCCCAACATGTGGACATATGTTTTCAATTCAGTTTCACAAGCCTGGGGGAGCTATATCAACTATGCTAGTACCAAAGTCACATGAACTGAGACTGTAATTGAATAAGGCACTTAAGTAGTACCTCTGCGTAAAGGCTACTCTCAATGAAATTCTGATTTTTTCTCTCTTAAGGTGGAAGCCCTTGCAAAACTTAACCTTAATAGCTTATCAACAGTTTCCCTTCAGCACTGACCTGAAGTTAACAAATTGTTTATCAAGGAGCTTTTGGATTCAAGTATCAGAAATTTCCATAGTAACTGGAATGTTCTGTTTGTTAAAAATCATGCCTGTAATCCCAGCACTTTGGGAGGCTGAGGCAGGTGGATCACCAGGTCAAGAGATCGAGACCATCCTGGTCAACATGGTGAAACCCTGTCTCTACTAAAAATACAAAAAATTAGCTGGGCATGGTGGCACAGCCTGTAATCCCAGCTACTCGGGAGGCTGAGGCAGGAGAATTGCCTGAACCCAGGAGGCGGAGGTTGCAGTGAGCCGAGATCGTGCCATTGCACTCCAGCCTGGGTAACAAGAGCGAAACTCCATCTCAAAAAAAAAAAAATCAGATTATAGTTTATAGAATTCAAAGAATTATATCTAATGTTGTTTGTGTAATTAACATGGTAACAGCAGAAAGTGTACTTACAGAAAATTTTTATTTCAATACTGTGATAAAAGAAAAATATATTTCATAAAAATGGCCCTGGTCATCATCCTACTAAAGATAGAACATGGAAAACCCATGATGTTCTATATAAAAAAAGAAAAACTTCCAAGATTCAAAGATTATTTAGTTTCTATCATTTTTTTCTTCTTCTTCAAAATGTGTCATTTTTGTTACACATTCTAAAAAGACCCTCTGTGATATTGGGCTTCCAGTAGAAGGGCATTGTTCACAGTCTCAAGTTAGTATTGATTTCTGAGTCATAAATGGTACATTATGATGAGTGTGAACCTGTTTCTTATTACTGCTACTCTCTCAGCAGAGATAGAGCTGCACTAAGACACAAAATAATGAGAGGCATTGAGTGTCATCCATAGAACGTAAGGCCAACAAAGAAATCCTTGCTGTTACCAGTAGGGTCAAGAAGTTCTACAATCGCTTCTGTATTCATGCTTTTAATTTTGTATTGATCACATGCCTCTTTGGTGATCCTTTTATAAGGATAATCCCATGCCCTACATTAGGTCACTATGTAAGGAGCTCTGGAGTCTTTTGTTAAGTGCATATGTCCTTGGGCTTGTTTGTGAGCTGGAGAGAGATACTTTAAGTGCTGATTCCCTGATCTTTTTGCTGTAAGTGAACTTGGGTTGTGCTTTGCTATACCGGCTGGGAAATCTGACATTTTATAACTGCCCTGACTCACTTTGTCCAGATAACTAAATAGATGATGGTAGGTTTTTCAGATCATCTCTGTCTTATGCTGAATGTGGATGGGTGTGCCTGAGGAATCTAAATTAACAAAGGTATAAGTTATCTGCTCCAAATAGATGCCTTGTGTGGGAAAATTACATTGTTTCTCAGTGCCTATGAGGGTTCAATAACTGTTGACTAAAAGTATCTAAGAGGGGATCTTCACATTACCCTAGCCATACGATAAGTTGTATATCAAGACATTATTTCCATGAGAGCATTGGCTAGAACCTACATCTAGTAGCCTGACTCTGAGTCAGATTTTAAAATGAATGGTAAAACAATGTAGCTCATCTATTTAATACATATTTATCGAGCAATCAGGGTATGCCAGGCTACTTAAAATGTCATCAATGTATTAATTTCAGGTGATAAGAGACCAAAACATTTTAATTATTGCAGGAGAAGGACTTCAAAGGATTTTGATATATACCTAATTAAAAAAATAATAAAATACTGCTAGTTTCATCTCAAACCTATGCAATAAAACTGAATAGCTTTGAGGCAGGCATGCCAGACACTTTTGTTTATCATTTTTTAATATTTTATCCCTGTTTAATCATCCTCAAACAAATAGTCACAAAAAGTATAGCACAGATTCTTAAGGTAGGTCTTAAACTGAACTTATTAGGTCTTTTTTTGTTCAGCATTTCCCCGTATGTTCACTAACAGGATCTAGTATATGACCATCCTGGATTTAAATTCTGGCTCTGTCCCCTAACCTGGGACGGCCACTTAAACTTCCTGAGTCTCAATTTTTTAATCTATGAAATGGTTAAAAATAAGTTAATTATTCTTAGGCTGCAGGTAATGTTTAGAAGTTGTTGGGAATTTATTAAAATAATAGTTAACTTTTTAACATTGTCTTAAAAGATGACACAATTTTTAAAAATGTACTAATACACACACATACACACACATATACACACACACACAACGGTGATAGGCTTTCTCTAGGTAAAGAAGAAGGAGAAGCATATTCAGGGGGAGGAAATGTCACATGTTATGTAAGAGGAGAATATAATATTATTTAAAACTATAGGCTGCCCATGGTGGCTCAAACCTATAATTTCAGCACTTTGGGAGGCCTAGGCAGGCAGATCATCTGAGGTCAGGAGTTCAAGACCAGCCTGGCCAACATGACAAAACCTAATCTCTACTAAAAACACAAAAATTAGCCAGACACAGTGGTGGGAACCTGTAATCCCAGCTACTCAGGAGGCTGAGGCAGGAGAATTGCTTGAGCCTGGGAGGTGGAGGTTTTAGTGAGCTGAGATGGTGCCACTGGACTCCAGCCTGGGTGAAACAGTGAGACTCTGTTTCAAAAAACAAACAAACAAACAAAAAACCAAACCCAAACAACAACAAAAACTATATTTTAGGGGTCAACTGATGACCTCTAATTTGGATTATACACACCTAAGGGGCATGTACACTGCCATTCAGTCACAGTGCTATACTCTAAGTACTCTAAGGGTATAGAGACAAAACTTTAGCTATTTTGATCTCTATTCATTATTATAGGCTTAAAATACATATATATCATAATATTGGTTTCATGCTAGTAATACTGACTTTCATTGGTGAAATTAGTGGCTAGCTAATTAGCCACTAATTGGCCATTCAAGATATTAGAAATGGGCTTTTGTAGTGATATTAGTGGTGTTCAAGGTATGTAGTTTGGCGAATATATTTTTGAGACACTCCTATCTTGTATGATTAAGTATAGAAATTTAGCAAGGTCTCTATCTCTTACCCTTAAGAATGGCATATCTGATGTAATCCTCAATGAGTTCTGGTTCTAAGGGCTTATTCTCTGATTCTTGGTTGCCAGAATTGGAGTAAATACAGCATATTCAGTATACACGGTATATTTAGTTAGCTGAATCCTGCTACCAGAATGTTGTCTCATTTGCCTCTGGTGAGGTATTATGGACAAAAAGCTCAAACTGCACTGATGTTCAAAGAAATATGTTGTTTCACTCTTTTATGTCTGCTTGCTAATTAATGTCTGTTGTGGAAAAATTTGGTATGAGACTTACTTTAATTATAACCAAGAAGCCAAGTTGTGGGGTAGTAGGTAACTCTCACCTACTTCAAACGTTTTCTGGGGCTATCATTAGCTACCAAAAAGCACGGGAGTAGGTTAGCTTGGGTCTAAAGTGAATGAGCTTGGAGACAACTAAATGACACAGAACATGAGTGTTCAGGGGACAGCCAGCAGTTTAGGATGCCTGGAGTCTGGGAACATTGTGTGCAGGAAGAAAGGTAGTAAGAAATGAATTTAGGAAATAAGTTTGGGGCCACCTGGTGGAAGAGATGTGTGTTTCAGTCTAATAAGTGTATTCACAAAGGGGTCAGGTTTTTAAGAAGGTGAGTTCCCTACTTCAGACTTGTTCTCTGGCTGCCATGTGGTGGGAGACAGTGCAGTTAGATCAGGGGTTAGTAAAATTATGACCTGCGGGATAAACCTTGCCTGCTGCCTGTTGTGGTACAGCCTGTGAACTAAGAATGGCATTTGCACTTTAAGTGGGGGCATTAAAAAAGAAGAAAATGATTTCCATGTCATGTGAAAATTACATGAAATTCAATCTCTATATATGTATATCAAGTTTCGTTGGATTATAGCCATGCCCATTCCCTGTCCATTGCTGCTTTAGTGCTACAACTGGGGAGCTGAATAATCATAGGAACAGGATGGCTCTCAAAGCCTAAAATGTTTTCTCTCTGGCCCTTTACAGAAAAAGTTCACCAGTCCCTAAGTTAGACCAGGATTGCCAAAGTGCATGTGAGAAGTGAGACCTGGTGGTGAAGGAGTGCGGCAGGACTTTCCTGGGTAGAATTATTTAATATAAGAACTTTGATTGAATTTTGGTGGTGAGGGAGAGCCTGATAACTCCTCATCCTCCTCATTTGTCTTGTGATGGTATAAAATGAGGAGCAGTATTTGGGAGAAGAAATAATTTGGTGAGATAGGAAGGGTAGACATTAATTTGGGTTAGACATTAATAGACATTAATTTGGGTTGGGCTTATTGAATCTGAGCTACCTGTGGAAAATCTAAGTCGAGGAATCTCATATGTATGTCCTGAAGGATGGTGGGACTAGAGAATTAGGATTTATTCATTTAAGGTCTTATTTGAAAGTCAGATCTTTTAAGGTTAGGCAGAGGAAGACAAGCCAGAGAAGGAAGAGAACTGGAGGAGAACAGTATTGTAAGAAGAAATCAAAGATAAAGAGCTCCTCTTGCTTCAAGGAAGGAATGACTGATAGTGTCAAATGCTGCAGAATTCAAATGAGCTGAATATGGAAATGGATTTATGACATTTGGCAATTGGCTGGTTATTGGCAGATTTAGCAGTTTTGCTAAAGTTGAGGATTGCTGGCCTAGCAATTTCACTTGATCTCATGGCTACCTCAACATATTCTAATTGAAATTCATCATTTTTCTGATTCTGACACCCCACCACTGAAATCAGTGTTTCCTTTCTCAGGAATGACACTGTCATTTATCCAAGTGTCAAGCCAGAAACCTGGGGTTCAGGCTGGACATGTCGTTATCCCTCACCCCAGATAGCTAATTAGTCACTAAGTCACATTGATTCTATCTCCTTAATATGTCTTCAACATGCCCAGGACTGTATTTCCACTGTCATCCTTATAATGCAGTTATAGTCTCTCCGCTGGTCTCCTGTAACAGTCTTAACTGTTCTTTCCCATCTGTCCTCCTCTCTCCTAATTTATTCTCTACTTATGGCCAGAGAGATTCTTTTTATTTTCAGATGGAGTTTCGCTCTTCTTGCCCAGGCTGGAGTGCAATGGTGCGATCTTGGCTCAATGCAACTTCCTCTCCTGGGTTCAAGTGATTCTCCTGCCTCACTCTCCCAGGTAGCTTAGATTACAGGCGTGTGCCACCATGACTGGCTAATTTTGTACTTTTAGTAGACAGGGTTTCATCACGTTGTTCAGGCTGGTCTTGAACTCCTGACCTCAAGTGATCCACCCACCTCGGCCTCCTCCAGTGTTGGGATTGCAGGCGTGAGCCACTGTGCCCAGCTGAGATATCCTTTTATAAGCAGTGTGATCAGGTCCCATCCCTGCTTAAAGCCCTTTTCCTACCACCCTAAAAGTAAAGAACAAATTGTCAATGTGGCTTACCGATGTCCCACAAACATCATTTTGTACCATTTTTCCCAGAGTCTCTACAATAAAGTCACACCAGCCCTCTTCCAGTTCTTTGAAAACACATTTTCTTCTACTTCAGGGACTTCCCATCCATTAATCATTTAGCTTGAAACATTTCCCCCACTTCCCCTTTAGGTAGTTAATTCTTCGGAACTCTTTGCATATGAGTTTATGCCACATCATCTGCAGGGAATCCTCCAATTTCCCAATCTAGTCTCATCTTCTTAAGCACTCTCACAGCTCTGGGGCTTCTTTTCTACAGAGAAGTGAAGGTATTGTCTAGCATCTGTTTTCTTTTCTTGAAATCAGGAGCTATGTCACCTGATTCACCCCTGTGGCTCCAGTGCCAGGGGCAAGGAGTGCCTTTTCATTCAATGATTCTGTGTGGAATGGACACATGGTAAGAATGCAGAAATGAAGAGTTCCATACGTTTTGGTCCCATAAGTTTTCTATAGGTTTGAATTCCAAAGGGAAGGAGAACAACTTAATAATAGCAAAAGTAGATTCAAAACATCAAGTAAATTCAAAATAAAGTGGTTTTTTTTTGGTTTGGTTTTTTTTTTTTTTGAATAGATGAGGAAGGCTTGAATCTATTCTAGAGTAAAGGAATTCAAAAGGAAGAGAAGTGAAGTTCTGAGAGAGATGGAGCAAGAGGTAACTGGAGAAGTGGGGAGGGGAGGAATGTAGAGGTCAGCTGGAAGGCCCAGCCATGGGAAAGAGGAGAGAGCTGCCTCCTGATGCTCAGGGAAGTGCATAAGAATTGGGGTCACAGTGGATAATTGTGAACATATTATGAAGACATTTGGAAGCAATTAATGCTTGATCTCAGTTTTCTCTTAGAAGAAGGAAGCTGTTATGGATTGAATTGTGTTCTCCAAAAAGATTTGTTAAAAGTCTAAACTTCTGGTAACTACGAATGTAACCTAATTTAGACATAGGGTCTTCATAGGTGTCACCAAGCTAAAATAAGGTCATGAAGGTGGGATCTAATCTAATACAACCACTGTCCTTATTAAAAGAGGAAAATGCCATGTGATGACAGAGGCAGAGACTGGAGTCATGCAGCTAGAAGCCAAGTAATGCCAAGGATTGATGGCCACCACCAGGAGCTAGGAAGGGGAAAGACAGGCTTCCAGCCAGTCTCCTAGGGACCATGGCCTGTTGCCACCTTGTTCTCAGACTTCCAGCCTCTAGAACAATGAGAGAATAGAGCTCTGTTGTTTTAAGCCATCCAGATTAAGCTACCTTGTTATACCAGCCCCAATAATCGAGTACAGATTTTTGATTGTTTTTTTGAGTGGCATGGGGCATAGTGTTGGCTTGGGGACAGTGATGAAGGTATAGAAAAGCCCTGAACTTTAAAGCCATGATAGGGTGATGAAATAAGAAATAAAAATTTAAAAGACCATGTGGAACAACAGAAAAAAACATCTAGGTAAATATCAATGTTAAAGCATTAAATTTAGCTATACCGACAGGGCATGGTAGCTCATGCCTGTAATCCCAGCCTTTTGGAAGGCCGAAGCGGGTGGATCATTTGAGTTCAGGAGTTCGAGACCAGCCTGGCCAACAGGGTGAAACCCGTCTCTACTAAAAATATAAAAATTAGCCTGGTATGGTGGCATATGCCTGTAATCCCAGCTACCGGGGAGGCTGAGGCAGGAGAATTGCTGGAACTCGGGAGGCAGAAGTTGCAGTGCAGCAAGATTGCACCTCTGCACTCCAACCTGGGTGAAGAAGTGAGACTGTTTCAAAAAAAAAAAAAAAATTTAGCTATACCCTGTCAGCCAAGTCTAAAAACATACAATGTGGACACTTCTCTTTATTTTTTAGAAAGAAGTATAATGATTCTTAAAGAAAACAAATATTTTCTTGGTGTTGGTTTCTCATTTGAACTGAGAATGACATAGTAGCAACAGATTTCATACAAAATGTAGATTCAACTCATTTAAGCATCTACTTTGTGTCAGACCTCTACGTTATCTCATTTACTTTAATCATTAGTTAATGTAGGTACTTTGTTCCCTTATTAATCTGAGAGTTGAATTTTAAAGACATCACCCAAGGAGCATGAGAATATTGCTGGGCCTGAAATAAAGGTCTCTGAACTCCCTCCAATTTCTAATACCTTCAATTTCTCTTTCTACCACATAAGGTTGCAGGAAAGTTTTTCAGATAGGTATTTCTTAAAGGAATTGTTAAGTGCATAACAGTAAAATGTAAATTCAGTGAAGAAGATAGGTCTTCAGTGGTTTAAGTCTACATAGTCCAAGTAAATAGCTTTCTGGAGATCTATTTTGTTAAAGAAGACAGTTTAGAATACCTAAAGAGAAGAATGGATAAACTATCTTGCTCAGATATCACTTCTCCCTGTTGTCTTTTGACAGAATCCATGGAACAGTCTGTTCAAATTAAATTCTGGCAAAAATCCTAGAGTGCAAATATCTGGCATTATTGCTTGGAAGGAGACTCAACTTGGTGAGGATATAAAAATGCACTAGGCCAGTTTAACCTTCTATTCCAAGTTGAAAGCCTGACTTGTGTTCTTGCTTGGATGGAGGGTCATCTCACCTCTATGTCCTAATTAAAAATGTATTGAGTGAATAAGCTCGTTTAAAAATTCTCTACTAGCAATATTCGCTGAGAAATCATATGATGGATGCTATGTTGTAGCTTTTTAGAGCAGCATAAATGTTCCTAGCCTTGCTGCTATTGAACATTTCTAATTTCATTGCCTGATCTGAAGGTCAAGGGCATGAACTTGATGAAAAAAAAATCCTCCTTTGGGGAATAATTAGAGGAAGTTTGCCCCAGTTCACCATCAGTGATCACAGAGGAGGGGGTACAAATGGTGCACAAAGCATACTTGCCCTTCAGTGACCCTCAAAGCACCCTGTGGCTCCATGTGTCTTTGACCAAGTTTATAGCCTCCCATTGCCCTTTGTGGCTATTGTGAAGCACCCGGGGGAGAAAGATGATCTCAGGTAGCCAGGACCCAAACTGTGCAAAATTGTCAAGATCACAATCAACAGTGCTGATTATTTACATGCAGCACCAACCACATGATCTTTATCTGTGGGATCAGGAACCACATTGACATATATCATCCAGTGCTGCTTTTTGTATCGCAGCTCCTGAGCATTAAGATGAAAAGTAATAGGAGCCCCATAGGGTTGTGGATTGTATAGCAATGAATTTTCTTTCCAGGAAATCTGTAAAGTACTGTTGGGTAAGGTTAACATATGATTAAATCAAAATATCCAATGAATTATTAAAATAAAAAACACCCCATGCAGGCTTCTTGATGACTCTGAAAACTTCTCAGCTAAAATATAAATATCTCCTCCATACTTAGAATACTTTAACAGCCAAAATCATGCTACCAACAACTCTTTCACTATAACTCTTTAGTAATAATAATAAATTATATCTGAATTTTAAAAGAAAGAGCCTTGACATTGATTTCATAAATTCATGTAACTTTTTTGGTTTTGTTTTTGGTGCGTATAGAGGAGTATGGATTAATGGGATGGAGGTAGGAGTCTGGAATATTCCACTGATACCTTATTCTAAAATGCCAAAGATATTTATTTACTCAAATGAAATTCTTGAGATGGAATAAAGAGTAGGCAGGAGAGAATAAAAAAAAGAGAATGTGATAACTTTCTATCTGAATCAAATAAAAAGGACATGCCCATTTTATAATGGGAATTATATAAATGAAACAACACAATAATTGTTAATTAACAAGCAGTATTGCAAATAGCCACGAAAAGATTGAATTCTTTAAGTAAGATTGTTGTTATTGAAATTAGTAGAAATTATCATAAAGGAAGTTGAATAACAATTTGTTGAAAACTAGTTAACTTTTCTGTTAACATGAAAAATTGGTAAAAGAGATGTAGTTCAGTAGCCATTTAAGGTAAATTTGTTACATTTTCCACAATGAGAAGTAAGGAAAATCATTAAAGAAAAATATCAAAGGTAGACAAATTTTTTGGTGTAACCTATTGTGAAAAAAATTTAATTCAGAGTACATAGCCTTTTGACCTTTATTCCCCTGACTGGGTTAAAAAAATATGAGCAGGCTAGACTGTCCAGCTGATGACTTGGGGAAGGAATGCTGTTATTTTTAACTAGGCAAATACTTACAGAGTCATCTGTTTTGAACAAAGATGACTGATAGTCCTGTTCTGCATTTTCCCTGTGTCTGGAGTCTGAACTTGGCTGACTCCAAATTGGGAAGAAACACCCCTGACTACAATACAGCTTTACAATCAGTTAATAGTCTCTGTTGGCTATAACGTTTACATCTTCACTTAAATTCTATTATTAAGGCATTGACATATTTTTAAGAACAAATCAAGGAGTAAGACCACAGAGAGGGGTCTGAGGAAACTCATACTCTGAGTAAGTATTTTCAGTAAACCATTCAATGATGTCACAAATGCCACTTTCAGAAGCCTGAAAATGATCAAACACCTAGCTCTGCAGAAAGAACTAACAGCCCTGCATTAAGTGTTGGCATTTGGAAGAGTGCTCTAAAAAAATCAGTTGTTATGAAAGTTTATTGGTCATTTCTGATTGCTTATGTTTCCTTCTGAGGATCTATAACTTGAAGCAGTAGGTTCAGGAAAGAGAAAAAATATACTAATTTTTTTGTAGGTCATACTTAGAGATAAAATTTATACAAATACAAGCTATAATTTTTAGCTTAAAATTGTTAGGAAGTCCCGTTTTGTTTACTTCTCCAAATATAGGTCTGTGGAGTCTCGGTTGCATTCTGATGAGACTCAATTGCTTCTGATCGTCCCTTTTCCTAGGGCATGTCCACCTGGGTTTTAATTCAGAGTATGGTAAGTTTTTGTTTCCTCCTCTCAGTGAGACAATAGGAACGTCAGCTCTACTGATGAGAGACTTTAGACTTAGGTTTTTAAGTTCTTGCCTCACACAACTTCAGTATTAGTGAAGACTTGGATGGTAAACTGGCCGTGTGTTTGAGGCCCTCAAAGTTTCCAGTCCCTGGAGCAACTGCCAATAGTTTGCCATTTTCTCTGCCCCACGGCATAGTTTAACCCCATCTCTGTCTCCAGCCATATCCATCCGGAGTTGATAAAAAGCCTGGAAAAAGGGGCTCAGACCTTCAGCTCACCTCAGAGAGGCTCTCTTCTCTTTAGAGTTTTAATCCTTGAATTATTTCTGCAAATCTTGGATGCTTTAAAAAAATATGAGTGTTGTATTTTATCTAGCTTTCTGGTTGTAGGTGCATCAACTTGCCTGAAAATAGTTATCCATGGAATTCTGTTTTAGTTTCACCTGAAAAAGTGTTCAAAAAGTCTCCAACTCATCCATGGTCACATGTCATGGACCAGAGCTAGAGGAAGCAGAGTCTAGAAAGAAGAGCTTGGAACTCTGCCATCAGGCTGGTGTTCTCATTCTGATTCTCCTACTCAATCTGCCAGGACTATAAAGAGTTGTCATGCAGTGGTTGGGAGTCCCAACTGTGGGTAGCAGATTTCTGGGGTTCTGTGTTGTTTCCAGAGCTAGTTGTGTGAATTGAAACATTCACTTAGCCTCCCTCACCCTCTGTTTCCACATTATAGAATATAAGAAGTAATAATACCTACCATCTAGGATTTTTATGAAGATTAAAAACAATGTAATAGACAGTATTTGTATCAATAAAAGCTAGCTATTGTTATTCCTAGTTTTAAAAACTTACATAATCTCATCAAGTCAATTACCTCGTGAACAAAAAAATAAATATAATGCCTATCTTACAGGGTGGGTATAAGGATTAAAGGAAAATGAATGTTTGTATATATGACAATGTAGTATAGTAAAGTACGCTAGACATAGTTGGTATTCAATAATTAGTTTACATCTCATCTTATAAACTTTCTCTGAGATGTAATAAGAGAGTTACATTTCAAATTTTGCCGGTTTATTTCATATGGATTCAGATTTTTGACGTACTGCCCATATCTTCTTCCTCTGAACCACCCGCACCTGGCCCAGAACCTATCATAACAATTCGTGTTTGCTGAATGAATGAATCAGTGAATACTAACTTATTCTTCCATAGTTCATTATTCACACCGGCTCCCAGCACATCTCTTTGTTCAAAATATGAGCCAGATAAATATTTGTTGAATAGATGAATTATTCAGAATCATAAAAAGCTTAATAGTTTATTCAGAGATACCAATAATCTTTTTCTCAACCTGATTTAGGAAATTATTTTCATTTGGATAGCAACCTACCTGGTTCTGATCAATGTGGTCTGTTGGTCATAGAGGAAATGGAGCTAAGAATATTTACCCATCCAAGGCAAGGTCTTCACTTTCACTTATCAGTTCATGTCACCAAATGCATTTCCTTATTCTGTAGGTTGTTGCAGCAAGAATGTAAATTCAGATGATGGAGCAGGATATAGTTGGATGCAGGGAGTAGAAGCCAGGTGGCTTTTATACTGAAGGATAAAACACAAAAACAACAGCAATCGAAAGCTGTTTAAAGTGCACATACCATACGTACTCTCAATCATACTATGAGAGTTTAACATTTGAAAAACAGATATTGCGAAGTACACTTCACCTAACTAGGAAAATTATCACTAAACCATGATCAGTTGCCACTTCAACTGAAAAAATAATAAAATTACATTTAATGAGTTTTTATGATGTTCTTAGTATTGTGACTTACATTTCCTGAATATTGTCTCAGTTAATCATTGAGGAAACAATAGTGGTTCTGTTGCTGGAAAAGGAGTCCTGATTCAGACCCCAAGAGAAGGTTCTTGGATGTCGCACGGGAAGGAATTCAAGGTAAGTCGTAGAGTGCAGTGAGAAGGCATGGTTTATTGAAAGCTGCTCAGATGCAGTGTAGGGCATCCTCAAAAAGCAAGAGGAGAAATGCCTTATCTTAAGATTTTCTTATATAGGGGTTTTATCTATATAAAAGCTCAGCTATGTCTATGTGTGGGTGGGCTGACCACATGATGAAATTTATTATGTTGCTGATTTAAAGAAAACTATCTGATATGGTTTGACTCTATGACCCCGCCCAAATTTCACCTTGAATTGTATTAATTCTCATATGTCAAGGGTGGGACCAGGTGGAGATAATTGAATCATAGCAGCAGTTTCCCTCATGCTATTCTCATGCTAGTGAGTGATCTCTTATGAGAGCCGATGATTTTATAAGGGGCTTCCCCCTTTGCTTGGCTCTCATTCTCTCTCCTGCTGCCCTGTGAAGAGGTGCCTTCTACTACGATTGTAAGTTTCCTAAGGCCTCCCCAGCTGTGAGGAGCTGTGAATCAACTAAACCCCCCCCCTTTTTTTTTTTTTTTAAATATGGAATGTTTCACAAATTTTCTTTTCTTTAAAAATAACCCAGTCTTGGATATTTCTTCAAAGCAGCAAGAGAATGGACTAATCCACTATCCTTGGTGTTTTAGTGCATAAGTACATCAGAGCATAACTATAATTATCTTGAAAGCATATATTGTTATGGATATCAGGACACCCAGACTATCTGTTGTTGTAGGAATTTGTCCTTACAGGTATCTTTACACTGTTTCCTCAACTCTAAACATCTTATGACCATGGTTTTGTGACTGGCAAGGATGAAGTTATTTTAAAATGTTGTCACCCTGGCTCTCATATCCTCCTGTTTCCCTAACAGTTCCTTGAGGTAGGTCCTACTGGTGTCTCATTATATAAAGGAAGACAGTGGAGTGAGTTTAAGAACTTGCCTATGGTCACACAGACAACATGTTGGGGCAGGTATTTAAGCCAGAAGTGGCTGTCTGCAGGCAAGTAGGCACTATTTGACTAGTAGGCACTACAACTGTGATTCTCCCTATCAGAACCAACGTCCTTTTTAAAAAACCAAGTATCATGTAATATCTTCTTTACTACTCTTAAATGAAATTCACAGAAAATATAACACGACCCCAATTAAAAAAATAAAGTCCTTGACTTTAATATAAAGGAGAAATTCAAGGCAGGTATTTTTTATGAAGTAATATGTATTTCAATAAGTAAATCCTTTGACTTGATGACACTAGAAGACATCATGAAGTGGTCAGATATTTACACTCATCTGCAGAATCTTCATAAATGTGTCAGCTAGAAAAGCAGAATGGGATAAATGTGTCATATCCGTGACAGAAATACAGATGAAAGAACTTTTCCAAAATGGTTAACAATTTTTGGGAAAGTTTTAAACTAAATAAAGTACAGTTTTACTTCTATTTATGCAATTGTTTAATTTCTGTAAAATTCAGTTTGTATGAAAACCATGCAAAAGACTGTGTTTACAAGTAAAACATGGGATAAGTGTAAGCAGGCTGTTTATGTAGAAGAAAGCCCAGCAGGACATTGGAAAGACATGAGGGATGGAGAGTCAGTTTTCCCAGGGCAGGATGGTTCCACACCTGGCCGTATGCCTAGGCTTCTTGGCCCTCACCCATTAATGCCAGGAACACCTTCCAAATCATTGTGAAATCCATAAAGAGACCTCCACACATTTCTAAATTGCCACTAGGGTGGTCTTGCTCCAGGTGAGAACTATTGCTCTATTGAACACTCAAAAGAAACTAGCATTGCAAAACCAAGGGAAATTACATAGTGCTAGATGAGTTAATGGAATATGGAACAAAAGTGTAATAGTGCAATTAATTATTGAGCTGTATTTAACAGTAGAAATAGAAATGGGGCCTAGAAAGAATGACATTTGAGGAATAAAGAATAAGTATTTTCAGGAAGAAAGACTCAGGAAGACCTTGCCCCCCCTGCTGCCACAGTGATGTCTCTTAATACCTTGAGTTCTCTTTCAATATTCTGTCATAGCAACCTGTGTCTCTGCTTTGACACTCAGGAACTCAGGACAATTGTCAGAAAATAGCTAATTGACTATGGCTTGTTTAATATCTGTCTCTGTCACTAAGAGATAACTTTCAATATCTGTATTGTTTACTGGGTATCAATAATATGTAGAAAGGGTATTTTATGCAGTATTAGGGACTCAATATTAGTGACTTTCAAGGACAATGATTCATTCTAAAATGTTTATAGAAGGATTATTTAGTGGCACTTTTTGAAGGATTTGGGGCAGGATTCTGAGAAGTTTGGTTGATACAGCCTTGAATCTGTTTCAAAGACTGCAAAGAGTATATATCCTGATTTCCATGCTAGCCTGCTGTTTGAAGGCTGGCCAATTAAACATGTCCTCTGCAGACATTTTGCACTGGTTTTGCAAGTATAACTCTAGTGCCACCTTCTGCTAGGCAGAGAAACGTGCTCAGATAATTTGCATTATGACAATCTGGATTTGATGCTCATACAGTTCTTTATGCTGTAGAATTTATTAGATAATTCTTAAAATGCTAAAATAGTGGGAGGTCTATAAATTCCCATTCAAAAATGCAAATTTTGAGCAATCTATAAGTAATGCTGGCTGGAGTAAACAAAATCTCTATTTTCAGCAATTGAAATATTGGGAGTTTTGTTAGAGAAGAGAGAAGATTTAGGACTTTTGTCTTACTGATTCAATGTGATTGTGTATAGGTTTAGAAATTATTATAAAAATGCCCCAATTATTATGAAAAAATATGCACAGGTTCTTGCTACAGAAAAGCAGCTTTGTATATAGAATTCTCATTGAAGTTACCAAGAAGAGCTATTGTGGAGGAAACAGCTGGAACCCAGATTCTGAAAATACTTGATTAGAAGTTCTGCAAATCAACAAAGTCTTTTGCTTATCATAAAAATAAAACAGATTTTAAAAATACCTGTTCATGGTTAATCAGATAACCTGCAATGCTCCTTTTCTCTGGTAAGACAATATCTTCTTTTTAATCAGATAACCTGCAATGCTCCTTTTCTCTGGTAAGACAATATCTTCTTTTTCCACAGCACTTTTTTATAATCTATATGCTACTGTACTTTATGTGAATAAACAATAATGTTTCAAGACACGAATGGTGTTGGAAAGTGCTAAGTAACACCGTCATGCAGCAGGTGACTTTGTGTTGCAAGCACAAAGGACCAATTTTCTTTTTTTTTCCCTAAGACAGAGTCTCGCTGTGTTGACTAGCCTGGAGTGCAGTGGCATGATCTCAGCTCACTGCAACCTCTGCCTCCCAGGCTCAAGGGATTCTTGTGCCTAAGCCTCTCAAGTAGCTGGGATTACAGGCCTGTGCCACCACGCCTGGCTAATTTTTGTATCTTTTCTAGAGATGGGGTTTCACCATATTGGCCAGGCTGGTCTTCGACTCCTGGCCTCAAGTGATCTGCCTGCCTCGTCCTCCCAAAGTGCTGAAATTACAGACGTGAGCTACCAAGCCAGCCAAAACAATTTTCCATTTCTACTCAAACAGAAAAAGTTTGTCTCTTCCAATGGAATAGGGGTCAAAACCCTCTTTTGATAGCCATAAAATCATAAAACAAAAGCCAGCAATGTTTTTCTTTAATCTTTCACCTAGTAAATGTTTCAGATTTTTCAGGCTGTAAGACCTCTATCACAACTACTCATCTCTGAAGCTGTGATTTGAAAGCAGCCATAGAAAACTTGTAAACAAGTGAGCATGGTTGTGTTCCAACAAAACTTTACAAAGACAGTTAATGGGCTGAATTTGGCCTTGGGCTGTATCGTTGCCAATCCTGGCACAGAGCACTGGAGATGTAGCTTCAGAATGGGAAATCTGCTCTTCTGGAGAACCAGAAGACTTGCTCCAGAAAGAAATACAGAGCTACACGACCTGGCATGGAAGTAGAGGGAAGGAGGACTTTCAGGGACAATGATTTAGTAGCTACAAGACTGAGAGAGTAAATGAGCAAAGATTAAGATACCACTGGATTCAAAACTGCAAATGACACAGATGAGCAAACATGAAAGGTAGTGCCTGATGAGTCAACAACAAGCAAAATGCTAACGGAGAGCTAGTGTTAAAGTAAGATGAAACCCTCACACCCCTGTAGGAGTGAGGAAGAGTAGGCCTCCCTATTGTTGGTGTCTAGGGCCAGCCTCATGTTCCTGGAGACACTGCCACGGTGCTGTGTCTCCTGTGTGGAGTGTGGGTGTAGATAGTGAAGATGTGAGCAAGTGAATGTGTAAGATAGCCACTTTGAATCATTTTATCTTGATGAACCCTTCAAATAATTTTCACGTCTCAGGGAACCTTTGCACAAACATTTTCATATCTGCAGCTCCTGGTGCTTTAGCAGGGTAATTTGTAGGTGTGATAATCCAAGAATGATTGTCAATGGTCTTTTGAATAGAGAATGCCGTTTTCCTGGAGATCCATTTATTTTGGTCAACATATTAACCTACTCATTTTGTTTGTTCCTCCTCTCCACCAAGCAGACAAACCCCAAAAAGCAAATCAGTAGTTATAGGTGGATGACACTCAGTTTTTCTTTTCTTTAAAAAAAATTACCTGTTCGATTGTGTATGTGTGCACATGTGTATATGTGTGTGTTTTCATCTTATCAATTAAGCCTATGTGTTTGTTTCTAATCGCTGCTATAACAGATTACCACAAACTTAATAACTTAAAACAACCCTAATTTATTACTGTGCTATTCCAGAGACCAGAAAATCAAAATGGGTTAGTAGGGCTGCATTCTTCTGGAGGCTGCAGAGAAGAATCCATTTCCTTGCCTTTCCCAGCTTCTAGAGGCTGCCTGCATTCCTTGGCAATGACCTCTTCCTCCATCTTTAAATCTCCCATCTTAACATCTTCATATCACTCTCTCCCCCTCCTCCAACCCCAGCTCTCCTGCTGCTTCCTATAACGACCCTTGTAATTACATTAGGCTCACCTGGATAATCTGAGCTAATCTTTCCATTTTAAGAACCTAAATTCAATCAATCTGTTAACTCTTTTGCTATGTAAGATAGCATATTAACAGATTCCAAGCATTAAGATGTAGACAACATTGGGGGCCATTATACAGCCTGCCACAGCCTCAAAGTTTTATCACAAATTTTTATGGGACAGAAAGCTGATATGGTATGTGCAAGAGTAGTTTCTTCTTATCTAGAGAAAAATGACTTTTCAGCAAAACTTTGTTTTTCTTTTCTTCTGAGACAGGATCTCACTCTGTCGCTGAGACTGGAGTGGAGTGGTGCGACCCAGTCTCACTGAAACCTCTGCCTCCCAGGCTCAAGCGATTCTCTTGCCTCAGCCTCCGGAGTAGTGGGAATTAAAGGCATGTGTCACTACTGCCTGGCTAATTTTTGTATTTTCATTAGAGATAGGGTTTCACCACGTTGGCCAGGCTGGCCTTGAACTCCTGACCTCAAATGATCCACCCACCTCAGCCTCCCAAAGTGCTGGGACTACAGGTGTGAGTCACCACACCTGGCTGAAACTTTCTTGAAAAATACAGGCAGTTAAGCTTAGATTACTTTACTCAAAATTAATTTCCTTCCTTTCATAAATTTTTAAAGCTCGTGAGACAAACATAATAAATTTCTGCTAAATAACTCTCTGAAGCCAAAATGGAATTTAGTTTCCTAAAGGTAGGCTATGTAGACTTAATTTAAATAAGCTGTAAATTAATTTTAATTAATGTTTTCAACATGAAAATTTATTGATAATGTTGAATAGTAAAGCTCCTAATGCCATAACCCAAACAGTATGAGTAAAATATAGTCTAGGACAGTTTTAGTCAAGATTTTGAAGAAATAATCTGTTTCTGGTTGACATGATCGGGCTTAAATATAGTTACAAAATTATTACAAACATAGAGTTCCAAAATGATTATACACATGTTGGTTTTGTGTTTTATAGGTCTATATATGCACAAAGCATTATTTTGAAAGCAGAAACAAAGAATGATATGTACCCCTTTAATATAATAATTGTAAAAATGTGATACTTATGCTTGAGTTTTTGCTGTGTAATCAATTCACTGTTGAGATAAACTTACAAATTTCATCTTTGAATGAAATGAGATTATTTCTATACTTGCTGTTGACATTTGTCTTCTTTTTGTATTAGCCTGCTCTTGCATTACTGTAAAGTAATACCTGGGGCTGGGTAATTTATAAAGAAAAGAGGTTTAATTGGCTCACAGTTGTGCAGGCTGTACAAGCATGGCTCCAGCATCTACTTCTGGTGAAGGCCCGGGAAGCTTCCAGTCATGAAAGAAGGAAAAGGGGAAGCAGGCATCTCACATGGCCAGAGCAGGAGCAAAAGAGAGAGTGAGGAGGTGCCACACACTTTTAAACAACCAGATTTCACAAGAACTCATTCATTATGGTAAAGACAGCACTAAGCCATTCATGAGGGATCCACCCCCATGACACCGCACACCAGTCCTCAGCTCCAACATTGGGGATTACATTTCAACATGAGATTTGGAGAGAGCAAATATCCAAACCATGCCACCTCTGTTTCATTCTCTCCCTTCTTCCTTTCCTTCCTCCCACCCTCCTTCCTTCTCTCTTGCCTGCCTGCCTTCCTTCTTTCCTTCTTTCCCTCCTTCCTTCCGCCTTCCCTCCCTCCCTCCCTCCCTCCCTCCCTTCTTCACTACTTCCCTCCCTCCTCCTCCTTCTTCTTTCTTCTGTCTCTCTTTCTTTCTCTTTTTTCCTGCCTCCTTCCTTCCTTCCTTTGTTTTTCTTCTTTCCTTTTCCCTATTGTGTCACTTATTTCAACCAGAAAGTGAAATGACTCAGAAGGCTATAATTCTTTGTTGTTAACCTTATGCAAACTCTCCCTATAATTAGGTCTAGAATCAAAATCTTCTAGCTCTCATTTTCAAACATCACCACATTGGATTGTCAGTCATGTTTACAAAAAAAAAAAAAGGCTAGTACAATAGAAAACAGAAGATCATAATAAACAAAATACATAAGAAAGGAGCCAAGACTACAAAAACATCCAATACAATTTACCTACACAATCCATGCAATATTTACAATAACTGCAAATTAACAAGCTGAGTTATGGTGCATAAAAAGTCCTTCTTCAGAATAAACGTTCCTCTCTGATTTTCTGTTGCATTAATGGAGCTACATTTTTCTTCCCTAGGTCACTTAGTATGTGTAAGGGGTGGTTGGGGAAGGTAATTCTGAAGAATTTCTGCTCTGTGCAACTCTATGCTCAATAATTATTAATGGCCACTCATAATCCACATCAAAAATTAAAAGAGAAACCAATAGAAGGAAATGGTCTTACTCTCTAATGCTAGACAGGCTGAAAGACTTCTAACAAAACTTGTTTCAGGGCTGCTGGGGCATTATCCATTACTATGAGTGTTAGAATTCCATGGCATGCAAAATTTAAAAATCAATATTTATTTTTCTCACTTATGTCTCTTGAAGAGTTTCTAGCAACATGTTATAGACTCCTGGGATTCTGTAGAACTCCAGTGAAGAAACGCTGATGAGTGATGAAGAATATACCAAGATAAGGTGGGTCGATTGTGTGGGCAGGTAATGAGGGCTGCTGTGGACAACTATATCAAAAATATGAAGAAAAAAGTGGCAAATGATGGAGAGTGAGTGCATCATATTTCTTTTTATACAAATGGCATTGCATTTGGAGGCAGAAATACATCTTGCTTTTGCAGGTGAGGATTATATTGAACACATGGTTATAATGATAGATTTGAGTACCAGGCTTATGTCCACTATTTCCTGAAATCTGACAAAATGACAGTAAAGGAATAAAGAATATTAAAAAGAATGAAAGAGGCTATAACACCAAATGAATATTGACAATGAAATCCTGGCACTTTGGGAGGCCGAGGTGGGTGGATCATGAAGTCAGGCGATTGAGACCATCCTGGCCAACATGGTGAAACCCTGTCTCTACTAAAAATACAAAAATTAGCCAGGCATGGTGGTATGTGCCTGTGGTCCCAGCTACTTGGGAGGCTGAGGCAGAAGAATCACTTGAACCCATGAGGAGGAGGCTGCAGTGAGCCGAGATCGTGCTACTGCACTCCAGCCTGGCAACAGAGCAAGACTCTGTCTAAAAAAAGAAAAAATTGGCATTGAAAATTTTGAAAATTTGAAAGACAGAACTCTGGCTGGCTCTGGAACTCTTTCTATGCTCTGCTGGCTTAGCAGGACATAGGAAGATGAAACCTGATGACATGTAAAGGGAGAAGCCAACAAGAAAAAAAGTGACTAACACCATATGTTCCCGGAAACTGGAGGCAGCAGATATCTCTGAAGAAAGGTGAGAGTGAGGCTAAAACAAAAGGATTGACTAAAAATATATAAAAAGAGCTGTGTCCTCTTTGGCTATTACTATATAACGAACAACCTCAAAATGTAGTATCTTAAAATAACAAGCTTATCTAGCTCACAAATATTCTGGTTGCCAGTGGGTTGGATGGGAGATCATCTGCCAGGGCGGGTGGGTGGCCTTGTTGATTGTGGCTGGGCTTTCTCACATCCTTGGGGCTTTGGCTGGTGCATTTAGGCCAACTCAGCTCTGGTATCTGTGGTCTCTGTCTGGTCCTCTAACAGGCTTATTCATCAGGCAGAGGCAAGGTCCCAAGAGAATGAGTAGAAACTTAAACTACTTCTTGATGACTAGGCTCTAACTGGTATCTAATGCAGTCATTTTCCCCCCACATTCTAGTGGTCAAAATAAGTCATAAGACCAGCTCAGATTCAAGGGTTTGGAAAATAACTCGATATCTTCATGAAAGGAGTTACAAAATTATATTGCAAAGGATGTGGATACAGGGAGGAGAGAAGTATTATATTTTTGTTATCAATTGTAAGGAAGCCCTCAGATTATTTTTTCTTCCCTTCCTTCATAATTAGACCTGGACACAATTGATGTTTGAAAAAGTATTCAAAGAACAAGAATCATAATCAGAAATTAATATAATATAAATTTTAAATCTTTAATAATACATTTTCTAATAAAGTTGAAAAAATCCATTGTATTTTTTTTATGTTGCTAGATAACAAATTGCCACCAGTCTACTGGCCTAGACAACACATATTTTTATCTTTTATCTTTTTATTTTCTTTTTGAGACAGGGTCTTATTCTGTCACCCAGGCTAGAGTGCAGTGGTATAATCATGGCTCATTGCAGCCTTGACTTCCCTGGGCTCAGGTGATCCTCTGACCTCAGCCTCCTGAGTAGCTGGGACAACAGGCACATGCGTGACATTTTATCTTAGTTTCTGTGTGATAAAAGTTCAGGCATAGCTCAGCAAGGCTCTCTGCTTTCGGGTCACCCAAGGCTACAATTCAGTTTCCAAATGGGGCTGCAGTCTCACTGAATTTGGGAAAGAGCCGATTCCAACCACATTTAAGTTGTTGGCAAAATGATTTCCATGTTGTTGCATGACTGTGGGCCCCATCTTTTTGCGGTTTGTCAGTGCAGGCTGCCTTCAGGTCCTAGAGGCTGCCTGCACTACTTAGAAACCACTTGCTGTTGCTTGCTAAGTGGGCTACTTCAATGCAGCTGCTCACTTTATCAAGCCAGCAAAGATAATTCCCCTTTGAAGTCAGCTAAGACAGAATCTTATAGAACATAATGTAGTAATATTCCATCAATGTTGCAATGTAATATAACTTAATTAGGGATGAGAGCTGGATTTTTATCTTCTGTTGAAGAAAGTTAATATCAATAAATAAGTTGAACATATTATTTAGAGATGTGGGGATATTTTAAGGTTCTCCAGAGAAAGAACCAATAGGGTGCATGTGCATGTGCGTGTGTGTGTGTGTGTATGTGTGTGTGTGTATAAAGAGACCAATTATAAGAAATTGGCTTACACAATTATGGTGGCTGAAAAGTCCTCAAATCTGCAATTAGTAAGCTGGAGACTCAGGAGAGTTGATGATGTAGTTCCAGTCTGAGTCCAAAGTCCTAAGAACCAGGAGAGCTTATGGAATAAGTTCTGGTCCTAGAGATAGCAGGCTGGAGACTCAAGAGGAGCCAAGGTCAGCTTGGGTCTAAAGACAAGAAAAGATCAATGTCCCAGTTCAGGCAGTTAAGCAGGACTTCTCTCTTATTCAGCCTTTTTGTTCTATTCATTGAGATATAATCCACAAACCACATAATTCACCAATTTAAAGTATGTAATTCAATGACTTTTGGTATAGTCATAGAGTTCTGCAAATATCACCTCAGTCTAATTTTCTGACATTTTCATTGTCTTGCAAGTAAACCTTGCAGCCATTAGCAGTCACTATTTGACTTTGCTTTTTTTTTTCCATTTAATTCTTTTTAAACGTGCCCCAACCCCACTATTTGACTTTTAAAAAGCTATTTTTAAATTAAAAACATCTTAATTGTCATGAAATACACAAAACATAAAATTTACCTTATGGTTTGTTTTGAATATTTGTGTCTCCTCTAAAATCCATATTGAAATGTAATCACCAATGTGACAGTATTACAAGGTGGGAGGTTTTTAGTCAGTGATTAAGTCATGAGTGTACAGTCCCCATGGATGGGCTTGAGGGAGTCAGTTTGCTCTCTTTTGTTCTTTCACCATGTGAGGATACAGCCTTTGTACCTTCTGGAGGAAGCGGCATTCAAGGTGCCATCTTGGAAGTAGAGACTGGGTCCTCACCAGACACGCTACTGGTGCCTTAAACTTGACCTTCTCAGCTTCTAGAACTGTGAGAAATAAATGTCTGTTCTTATAGGTTACCCACTTTCAGATTATTTTGTTATACCAGCACAAGCAGACTAAGACAGCCACCATCTTGACTATTTTTAAGTGTACAGTTCAGTAGTGCTAAGCATTTTCACATTGTTATCAATCTCTAGAACTTTTTCATTTTACCAAACTGAAACTCTGGATCTGTTAAACAGCTCTTCATTTCCCCCTCCAGCCTTGACAACCGTCGTTCTAATTCCTGTTTCTATGAATTTGACTACTCTAGATGTTTCATATAAGTGGAGTAACACGTATTTTTTATGACTGGCTTAGTTCACTTGGTATAATGTCCTCAAGATTGATCCATGTTGTAGTATGTGCCAGAATTTACTTCTTAAAAGCTGAGTAATATTTCAATGTATGTATATACTACATTCTGTTTATGCACCTATCTGTTCATGAACGTTTGCATTGCTTTCATCATTTGGGTTTTGTGAATAATACTATGAGCATGGGTATACAAATATCCCTTTGAGCCCTTACTTCAATTTCTTTTAAATATATGCCCAGAAGTAGAATTGTTAGATTATATGATAATCCTAATTTTAATTTTTTGAAAAATTGGCACACTGTTTTCCAAAGTGCTGTACTATTTTACATTCCCATCTATAGTACACAAATGTTCCAATTTCTCCAGATTTTTATTAACACTTATTATTTTCTTTCTTAAATAGGAGAATAATGAATGTGACATGCTATCTCATCACAGTTTTTATTTGCACTGTTTTAGTGATTAGTGATGCTGGGCATCTTTTTATACACTTGTTGGTATATTTTATTTGAAAGAATATCCATTCAATTTTTTTGCCCATTTTTAAATGGAATTATTAATTTTTTATTATTGTTGAGTTGTAGAAGTTCTTTACATATTCTAGATATTAACAACTTATCAGATATATGGTTTGCAAATATTTTCTCCCATTTTGGAGCTTGCTTTTTTATTGTTTCTTGTGTTCTTTGATGCACAGTTTTTCATTTTGAGTGTTTAACTTATCTATTTTTGTTTTGTCTGTGTTTTTGGTGTCATATCCAAGAAACCATGCTAAATCCAACGTCATGAGGACCACCTTATGTTTTCTTCTAAGAGTTTTGTAGTTTTAGATCTTATGTTCAGGTCCTAGATTAATTTTAAGTTAATTTTTGTATGTGGTGTAAGGCAAGGGTCCAATTTTATTCTTTCACAGGTACTATTTGATTTTTAAAAATATGTATATATGTTACTTTGATAGAAATGAAAAATCACACATTTTAAAAAGGAAAGAAATATAAGCAATGTATTTTTTGTGTGTACACAAATGTGCTAGGATTTGAAATTCCAGCTCATTTTATGTGACTTACTGTTTCATAGTCCTTAGATTATTGTGGAGCTGGTGGTAGTAAAGCTTTAAGTAAAATATTCAATGTCTGATGACCTTATCTTAAATACTTTTTTCAACATTTTAAAAATGAGGATCTAAAACTTTTCCCTTTTGGGTATATTTTTCCATTTTTATTGTACTTTAGGTTCTGGGGTACATGTGCAGATCATGCAGGATTGTTGTATAGGTACACACATGTCAATGTGGTTTGTTGCCTCCATCCCCCTGTCACCTATATCTGGCATTTCTCCCATGTTGTCCCTCCCCTGGTCCCCCCAACAGACCCTAGTATGTGATGTTCCCTTCTCTGTGTCCATGTATTCTCATATCCGCCTATGACTGAAACCATGCGGTGTTTGATTTTCTGTTCTTATGTCAGTTTGCTGAGAACGATGGTTTCCAGATTCATCCATGTCCCTACAGAGGACATGAACTCATCAGAAAATCCCAAACTGCTCCCTACATCTCACTCTCATAATGTTTCTGATTTTTTTAGGCCCTTGATATTATAATTTCCTCACTGTGAAAATAAACAAATGAATGAAAATGGATTATCAAATTTACTTTAGCTGAGCATGGTGGTTCACACCCATAAGTCCAGCACATTGGAAGGCTGAAATGGGAGAAGACTTGAGGCCAGGAGTTCAAGAACAGCCTGAGCAACATAATGAGACCCTGTCTCCACACATGCACACACAATTTTAAAAATTAGCTGGGTATTGGGGTGCACATATATAGCCCTAGCTACTCAGGAGACTGAGGCGGTAGGATTGCTTGAACTCAAGAGTTCAAGGCTGCAGTGAGCCATGATTATGCCACTGCACTCCAGCCTGGGCAATCGAGTAAGACTCTGACTCTTAAAAAAATACTTTAAATTATATGAAATGGGAATAAAATATTATTTGCTAATTAATAAAACCTAGCAAGTTATTTTACAAATTATTAATAGTTCTCTATATAATTATAATTCTCAAATAAGAGGGTGGGAGGGAGAATTGGAAAAAAGGAGGAGGAAGAAAGTGGGAGAGAATTAAATGCCTTGCATACAGATATCACTATTCCCTATCCTTTCAAGACAGATTGAGTTATTTTTCCTAAATGATTTTCCAGAAAGAATATCTTAAATATTTTTAAAAATTTGTTGCAAAAGGAGCTCTGATTTTTCTGAATGTAATTTCTCTTTAAAAAGCCAGTGAAATGTGTTTTAGGCCAAAGGAAAAGAAAATTGTTGTTGTTTCTACTATGTTGGTGGCACAACTCAGGAGACTGCATATAAATCTTTTCTTTAATGCAAAATTTTATTGCAAAGCTTTATGCCTAAAATCTAGACAATTACACTCCAGGATTTCTACTAATGAATACCACATGTTAGACTCAATAACTTCAGCTGCGGGGTGGAGAATACTGTGTTAAAGCTATTCAGATAATAAATAGCTATCTAGGTCCATTTCAGCTGGAGCAAGTCAACTGTATTGAATGTGAGTGAAACATTAATTCTTTATAAGAACATACCCAATTGGCAGACACTTTGACATGTAATATACATTAGTTCACCATTCTGCCCTCATGGAATCATTTTATCCTTTGCTCGAGTCTGCACTTACGTGCATGCCTATCCCCAATCTCCTGAATCTGTCTTTGGGATATCACTTACATGTACTTACAAAACATACATTTTTAAGCAGACACATGAATGAGAATGGTTCTAGTTTTTTGAAAGTGTTAGTTTGTCATTATTTCTGTTTGTTTTGCAAATATCACATGGCTTCTTCCTCCCTCTGGGACCATGCCTGGGTTCACCTTTTCTGTCCTTGGGACTTTGATAACAATCCCTTCCTTCTTCTTTTCTAAAGTCTTATAAAAACAAAGAAAAGAGAATATTACATGTTTGTATTGGACACACACAGAAGCCACTTGGGGCTTGTTCTGGGGCTCCGGAATTAAAAAAAAAAATCAAGAAATGAAAACGGAGAGGCTGATCTTTCTCAGAGAGGGCTGCCACGCTATAGCTGTTACTCTCAAGGGACAAAGTCTTGCTTTTGAAAGCCAACCTTGGGAAGCAGCAACAGGAAATGCAGAAAGGAATAAATCTGTCAGACTCATTTTCCTTTCTGTTTTATAGCGGAGTTGTTTTTGTTTTCTTCCCCCTCCTCTTGGATGGAAGCCAAATTTCCTTGTGACTGGTATGAATCCCTTAACCAGAAACAGTGTGTGGCTGAGGCAGGGAACAGAACGCAATGCTTTCCAGGTCCTGGCGGAGACATTTAACTCTCTCTAACTGCAATGATGAGGAACCTTTCAGATTTTCATAATGTAGTTACCTCTTTATATAGCATTTCTATCATGGCTTTTTAT
Organism: Sapajus apella; assembly: GCF_009761245.1. Classification (NCBI taxonomy): domain Eukaryota; kingdom Metazoa; phylum Chordata; class Mammalia; order Primates; family Cebidae; genus Sapajus; species Sapajus apella. The sequence goes on from NW_022437001.1 coordinate 3,083,503, forward strand.
CATGTTATTGTAAACGACTTTCATTTTGTTAAAGATTGGAAATACATACCAACATATACATGTGCACATGTGCATGCACATACAGACACACACAGAGAATAGTCTTTGTGCCTCCAAGGATCTCTTGAGGCTGCTCTGCTCAGGAGGGACAGGAGAGGTCAAGTGAAGGTCTAGTCCACCTCATTCTTATTCCCTCCCCTTCAGAACAATGCCAGAGGTTACTTGTTTTATTTGTTTATGCTTCTGTGTGACATTTTAAAGGATGGTAGATTCCAAGTCCTGTCTCCTTCCCTGTTTTAAAACCTCCATGCTACACCAAGCTTAGCAATAATTCAGGTAGCAGATCTTTGCCTTTCACAGAATGAGTGTTTGCTTTGATGTTTCTCTCTTTTGTTAGGAGCCCTGTGGCCGTTTGAAATTTTGCTGAAACACAAATTTGAATTTCAAGTGCTGGGAGTCTGCTTGGGATCTAGTGAGAGAACCTACTTTAAAATACAGATTCTGTATCTCATCTTGGCTTTGTTTTTTATGATTACCTAGGCGGGTCTTGCTTTCAGGTCAGCAGTTGTTAATTTTTTTTTCTATAAAGGACAAGATAGTATTAATAAATATTTTAGACTTTACAGATCTTATAGGAACTCTATTGAATATTCTTTTTCTTCTTTTTTTTTTTTGCAGCTTTTAAAAAATGTAAAAATTATTCTTCTTTGGAGGGAAGGTTTTAAAGAACAGTCCAGTGGGGCTGTATTTGGCTCATGATCATAGTTTGTCAGCTCTGTTTTAGGTAATACTATCCTTACTTTAAGATGAATCATCATTGCTCAGAGAAGGGAAATAATTAAACCAGGTAACACAGCTTCCAGTGAGGCAAACCCTGGCTTGTTTGACACCAGGTTTGTTTTCCACTATAACATAGATTACAACCAATTTCTTAAAGGATTTCCTTCCACATTTCTCAGAAAAGTAGAGACATCAGGTTTTCTTTTTTATTATCATTTTCCTTGAATCTATTACTACAAGAAATACATTCAAAAGAATGGACCCATTTCTCATAAACATGATGAAGAACTAATGTGAAACAGAATATAGAACCTAGATACTATATGCCAATCTAAGCTTAGGAATTTTTACAGCCCACTTTTTCCCAGGGCATAAGATGAGGAGACAGAGGCTGTTTCCAGAACCTACTTATTTGTTCTATTCTCTGTAAGTGGGAGACATTACTGCACAGTAGTTCAAAGCCTGGCTGACCTGGGCTTGGTTCTTAGCTCTATATTAGGTAACAGTTGTGTGTCATTGGGCAAATTACTTAAATATCTACATGTTTTCCTATGTAAACTAGGATAAGAGTAGTATCTGCTTCATATTCTGTGGAGATGAAATGAGATGATGTATGAACAGCACTTAGCAGTAAGTGCAAAGATGTCAGCCATATGCTACAGTGGTTGCCATTCCTTCTTTCTAACGAGTACACAGGTAGGCCTTGTAGGCTAACGTGCTTCAGATAGGCTGTTTAGTTGCATTGTCTGCTTGACTTCCAAATATAGTTTCACTTTTTATTTTGACTTTTTGTTATTGTTTTTGGATTTTCCTAACCTCTGTGTTCTGTAGTCTCAAGATCATAATGATCTCCTCTATGGCCAGTCCCAGTTCCTGTGCTTCCAGAGGGGAGGGGAATTCAAACAAGAATACACGAATTACACAACCTGAGAACATGTTGCCAGGCTGTGCTAGCCAGCAGAGAATGGCATAATGGATATAGGAAGTGGGAATATTGTTCTAGAAATAATATATGTGATGGATTGAAGCTGGGTGAAATTGTTAGGCTGGAACTGAGAGGCCGTTTTAACGATTTAGATTCTAGAGCAGGGTTTCTCCAACTTGCCAAGTCATAAGCACCACCTGAAGCTCTTACTGAACGTATGGCTTCCTAGGCGGAGTATACATATCAATTGAATAAAACTAGGAAGGAAACGCCTGGAATCTCTAGTTTGAACAAGTTTCTCTGGTGACTGTTATGATTATGAGTTTTGGCAATACTGTACCAAAGCAAATGGTAATGTAATCAGACTGAGACACAAGAACGAAAACTGTACTCCCATTAACTTTTAGTCGTAACAGCTGCTACTTCAGTGGCCTTCAGGTGAAGCAGTTGCTAGGAGACCATTTTGGTGTCTGGAAGCTTTGGGATCCTGTACAAGGTATTTCTGCACTTCTGCTCTTTGGGTAGACAGAATCTCTCTTTCTCTGTGTATTTGTAATACTGTGGTTTTAATCAGTTGCTTTCGTACATTAGAATCACCTGGGAAACTTAAAGAATACTATTCTTCAACTCCATTCCACACCAATTACAGTGGAACCTTTTCAGTTAAGATTCCTGACTTTTTTTTTTTTTTTGGTAAGTTTTCCAGTCATTCCAATGTGTGGCCAGGACTGAGAATAACTGCGTTCAGCACCTTGTGCATATTTCTTGTATTCTAGCTATTATTTTTGAAATAAACTATATGAAGATATTTTACATGCAATCTGTTCTAGTTGTTTTTATACTCCAATAATTGGTCAGGAGTTCAAAACATGTGCTCCTGGTTCACATTAGCTTGGAGGTGGGTGTAAGGGTGACAATAATAGGTGCTTGTTCTTCTCTCCTTCTATTGTGATTATACAACCCAGGATTAGGAGAATGGCTTTCATTTTTCTTTTTTTTTTTTAAATTTTACTTTAGGTTCTGGGGTACATGTGCAGGTCATGCAGGGTTTTTGCATAGGTGCATACATAACCAGATGGTTTGCTGCCTGTATTCCGCCTTCATCTATATCCGGCATTTCTCCCCATGTTATCTCTCCCCACCCTCCCCACCTCCCACTGTCCCTCCCCTAGTGCCCTGTAACTTCCCCCAGTGTGTGATGGTCCTCTCCCTGAGTCCATGTGTTCTCATTGTTCAACACCTGCCTATGAGTGAGAACATGCAGTGTTTGGTTTTCTGTTCTTGTGTCAGTTTGCTGAGAATGATGGTTTCCAGATTCATCCAAGTCCCTACAAAGGACATGAACTCATCGTTTTTTTATGGCTATGTAGTATTCCATGGTGTATATGTGCCATGGTTTTTTTGTCCAGTCTATCATTGATGGGCATTTGGGTTGGTTCCAGGTCTTTGCTATTGTACACAGGGCTACAGTGAATATATGTGTGCATGTGTCTTTATAGTAGAACAATTTATAGTTCAAGAATGGCTGTCAAACGTTTTCAAAATGGAAAAGCCCTCTCTTGAGAATCACTGGAAGTGAGATTCTGGATATTCCTCCATCCTCTGGGTCCTCACAAGGCTGCTGAGGCACTATAGGAGAACCTCAGGCATTGCAGGAGGAAGCCTTCAGACCTAGCCAGAGTCTTCCTCTGTGAAGAGTAGAGTGCTGTAGGGCATAGCACCCCATGTATTTTGCCTACCAAGGGAATCCGGCCAGGCCTCTGGGACAGTCCTTGAGTAATGAAGTACTGGTCATTGCTGTTCTGTGCTCTGCTGTCCTCTTCATGGCTCAAGAAGCCATCTGGGGCATTCAGGTTTGTTAAGTAATGACTAAAGATGTCACATCAGTTAAACCATTAGGGCTTTTATGAAAAAATGGGCCCCCAAATGGTGATGTCACTTACAAATAATATAACATTTGAAATATCTAGATGGCTGGAGACTGTACATTTTCTTCCTGATATATTGATTTTTTTAATCTTTAATCTTATCCATTGGGACTGACTTACTGATTTTCTAGGACACTGGGTACTTCATAGCAGAGTATAATCATACTCAAAGGTTGGGTAGCACCTACAATCATGTCCTTTGGAAGCCTGGAAATATTAACACCAAATCCACATTAACTGAAGAAACAGGAGCCACTGGGTTAGTAAAACTAATGTCAAAGAGGTTAATACTGTCTCACCCAGCAGATTCACACACAGGCCTGTCTGCTTAATGGATCAGAGTTAGCAACTGTCACATTGAGAGAAAGCAGAAACAACATATACGTTTTAAGTTGAATGTTTTGGTCATAAAACTTATAGCTGAAGCAACTTTCTGTTAACTGTGATTAATATTGTAGCTTCTCTTTGTCCTTTCTACCAAAATGGTCTGCGTCATGAGTCAATGATTTTCTGTCAATAATTTTCTTCTACAATGATCTTGTTTTATCTGCGAGTTGTAGTTACCTTAACACCCTTTATACCGCATGCTGTTGTGTACTTTCTGGGGTGATGGGGCAACTGATTTTGTTTACATTGATTTGGGAAAAGCTAAAACATGTCAAAATTGAGATATGAAAAGCAGGTTATAGGTTTCAGATGTTGAATTGGGCAGTCGACCTTCTCTTGTAAACCCAGTGCAAAGTGTATTCTGTTTCATTTTTAACTCTTTCTCATATTTTCTAATCCCCAACATTTTTGCAAATGGAAATTCAAAAGGTCGTAATTATTTCATAACAGAAGGTTTTCACAATAATCAGTCCCAATAAGGCAATGTGCTTTTTTCCCTCCTTATCTCTGGCATACAGGCCTGCCTTTCTTTTACATTCAGTAAAAATATTAAGAATGATTACAGCTATGCTTTTGTGCCCAGTCATATGGAGTTCTTAGTTTCTATAATGAATAATACTTTCGATACCTGAAAATGTTATCTCCATTTGTCCCTTAAATCTTATTCCCTTTTAACCTTTAACTTCTAGTCTAGGCTAAACTATGAGGCTTACTCTTCCAGGTAAGAAAAATGTGATACTATACAGAGCGAAGAGGTAACAGTATATTTCCTCACTGTTTTAGGTGGAGTTGGGGAGTGTCGTGAAAGTTGGGCTTTTTGGAGAGAGATGGGATTTCTAAATCCCAGAGACTCAACTTTTGCAATCAAGTGTCAGGTCTAGTTAAAGAAAGTAGTACTAAAGTCATGACTGGCTCTAGTTGCTGAGAGCATAGTGCCCCTGGAAGAACTGAAGATGATACCAGGAAAGGTAGGGAGGAAGTGGAAAGCCTGTGCCTTTATATATGGTGGTCAGATGAGGAGAAGAGGGAAGGAAGGAAGGAGGTAGGGAAATGGTCAGATCCAAGCATGTCATGGCTTCCCTGAAAACATCCCAGGATGGTTTTGTGTGTGTGTGTGTGTGTATGTGCGTGTGTGTGTGTGTGTGAGAGAGAGAGAGAGAGCGAGAGAAAGAGAGAGAGAACACTACAGAGATCAAAGCTAAAGAGAGGTCTTTTTCTCTTTTTGCATTTGGTACCCCAAAAGCAGAGCAGCCACCTCATGGTGAAATTCAGGGTGTAACTTGGTTAAGCAGAGGAAAAGCCTGAGTTTGGCCCCACCTTGGAGATTCCTTGACCTTCTTGACATGGGGCAGAAGGCATCTTGATGTCTCCGCTTGTCCCATAGAGGGTGAGGAAGGCTGGGAACCTTAACCAAGGTATTAGATGCAATGGGGGTAAATGGTGTTGAAATCAAAGGGTGCAGAAAGGACCATTTGGACTGGAATAAAAGCCTCATCTCAGGGGTAATGTTCAGCTAAGGAAAAATCTGGGGCTTATGTTGTGAAACCAGTACGAAGGATCTCTGGATCCCGAGGAGATGGAGAGAGAATGGATGTGAGCTGTGGACGTCAGCAGGGTGAGTCTGACAAGGTGCATAATACACACCCTCCCTTTGAGGCCAGTGAGGACCTGGGGAGCACCTCAAGATCTCCAGGAAGGGCCAAGTTTTCTTCCCCCATCTCAAGAGGCCGCTTTGGGGTGGAGAAGGGGCAGGGAAGGAAATTCCGAAAAGACTGACCTTTTACCTGAAAAGAGCTTTAGCAAACTAGAAGCAGACTGCTTAATGAGAAGTGACTGGGTGGTATTTCTCAGAAGGCTTAAAGTTTTCCTCTGTCCACAAGGAGAATCCCTAGAGAAGAGAAAAATAAAGACACTGTATATTCTGTGCCTATCTTAGTGTAGTGTGACTAAATTGTGGCCCACTACAATTTTATAATACAATAGAACAAGTGGAAGAAACCACCTTAGAAATTTGTTTCAAGGACAGATACATGTCAATATTACTCAATATTGATGATTTAGATAAAGAAAGGTAACTTCTTCAGATGCTATATTTGTGTCTTTCAGTTTATATATTCATTTTAGAGATTGTTATAGATGTTAAGACATTTTTGTGCCTCCTGATACTTCTGCAAGTGTTCTACATCTTTGTCCCTTGCCCAGAGAGGGGTATGTCATTAAGCATGGGAAACAGGCTTTCCACTGCAGCGACCACATTGTGGGGCCTCAAAGGAAAAAGCTCCTTTTGAACACACTTAATAAATGACTCTGTGAGGCAGGACATCAGGAAAGATCCCACATATGCAACAGCAGATGATAAATTCTGGTAATTTACATCCATGGGTCACTCTGAGGACATTTCTGATTTATGACTTCGAACCGAAAAAAATCTAACTCAATTCAGAATCTTAGTAAGGCAGAAGCGAAGTAGCGCTCACGTCTGCCATCTGGCGAAAGTGAGCGGTAAATACAACTGTGTTTTCAGGACTGAATGCAATTATCTTGTCACTTCTTAAATATTCTTCCTGATGCCTTCTGTCAATATTCTCAGATTTATAGAAAAGTAGTGATTTGAATTCTAAGTTCTATGATGTAAGAATTTCCCATGTGTATTTTATTTTGCAGTCGGACCGTTTTTTAAATTCATGTTTACTAATAGGCCCTCGAAAACAGGAGGGGCTGACATTTATAAAACAAGGAGTAGAAAAAAATAAGAGTGATTTCCTCATGCTATTTTCCTCTTGACAATTCACTTCTCTTTTGATTGAAACATTGTGGGAGTAAATGAAGAAACAAAATGAAAGAAACGGAAATATCTTTGGGAGGTGAGAATCAGGTTTGGGTGTACAGCACAACAGAATTCAGGCTCAGGTCTGGAAACCCCTGTTCTGGTTCTCCAGGGACCGGGGAGCTTCCCAGGATGTGGGATTTTTGGTGCTTAAACAGGGACAGTCCTGGGCAAGCCAAGATGAGCTGGCCATCCTAGGTCAGAATCTCAAATAAGGTATGCTTATCAAACCATCTGGTTTCAAACTGAGAAGCCATACGAACAGAGGATATATGCAGATATTTTCTACTTTCTATTGTTACTTTTTCTGTGCTCACTATTAGCAGATCTTTTCGTAAGAGTATGAGAGAACCACTTTCTGAGACACTGGGAAGCTGCAGGCTGACTTACTATTTGGTGACACCTGGTGCTGACTCTACAATTTTCTGCTGGATAAAGATAGGACCTTGCTGAATTTGATTCAAGAACATGTATACCTATTAGTAGATCCTAATATTTGTTAAGCTTTTAAAAATAGAAATAAATGATTATTGTATAAGTTAAGAATAGTGATGTAAGTGTGAGTATGACATAACTGACACTTAGGAAGAATTTAACCATTTCTCAGGCCCAGCAGAACTCTGCTAGGGAAATGAGTTACCAGCCTGTGATTCCTGTTAGGGAAGAAAGGGGCCAGGAAAAGATAGAAGTTGTGCTGTATCTGCCTTGTTCTTAGTAACCATTCTGGCTGCTGAGTTTAAGTTTAGTGTCTTTGATTAAATAAAGCAAAAACATGCAGTTCATATATTTACAAATGCGTATGTATGTCTCTCTCTGTGCGGTCTCTCTTTTCTTCTAACCCACTTGAATAAGCACTGTGATGAAAATTGCAATCATTCATCTATTTTTGCTACCTAGATGTTTTTGTTTCCATCTTCTAGGTTTTTTTTTTAATCAAATAGAAAGACGTAAAATAAGAAAAAAAAGCTCCCTTTATACCCAGTCTAGCTCAGTTGAGATAACCTCTGTAACAATTTCTTGTATAACCTTGACATTTTAAAAAAAATTCACTCTAAGTAAAATTAAAAAATATACATGCAGAATATGTAGGTTTGTTACATAGGTATACATGTGCCATAGTGGTTTGCTGTACCTATCAACTCATGATCTAGGTTTTAAGCCTCACATGCATTAGGTATTTGTCCTAATGCTCTGCCTCCCCTAACTCCCTAACCCCTCAACAGGCCTTAGTATGTGATGTTCCCCTCCCTGTGTTCATGTGTTCTCATTGTTCACTTCCCACTTATGAGTGAGAACATGCAGTGTTTGGTTTTCTGTTCCTGTGTTAGTTTCCTGAGAATCATGATTTCCAGCTTCACCCATGGCCCATCAGAGGACATGAACTCATTCCTTTTTATGGCTGCATATCATTATTTCATGTCACATTTTCTTTATCCAGTCTATCACTGATGGGCATTTGGGTTGGTTCCAAGTCTTTGCTACTGTGAACAGTGCTGCAATGAACACCTGTGTGCATGTGTCTTTATAGTAGAATGACTTATAATCCTTTGTGTATATACCCAGTAATGGGATTGCTGGGTCAAATGGTATTTCTTGTTCTAGGTCCTTGAGAAATTGCCATACTGTCGTCCACAATGGTTGAACTATTTTAAACTCCCACCAACAGTGTAAAAGTGTTCCTATTTCTCCACATCCTCAACAGCATCTGTTGTTTCCTGACTTTTTAATCATTGCATTCTAACTGGTATGGTTTTGATTTGCATTTCTCTAATGACCAGTGATGATGAGCTTTCTTTTCACATGTTTGTTGGCTGTATAAGTGTCTTCTTTTGAGAAGTATCTATTCATATCTTTCACCCACTTTTTGATGGAGTTGTTTTTTCCTTGTACATTTGTTTAAGTTTCTTGTAGACTTCGGATGTTAGACCTTTGTCAGATGGATAGATTGCAATTTTTTTTTCCCCATTCTGTAGGTTGCCTGTTCACTTTGATGATAGTTTCTTTTGCTGTCTCTTCAGTTTAATTAGATCTCATTTGTCAATTTCAGCTTCTTTATTTTTTTTGCCATTGCTTTTGGTGTTTTAGTGTTTGCCCATGACTATGTCCTGAATGGTATTGCCTAGGTTTTCTCCTAGGGTTTTTATGTTTTTACGTTTTGCATTTAAGTCTTTAATCCATCTTGAGTTAATTTTTGTATAAAGTGTAAGGAAGGGGTCCAGTTTCTGTTTTCTGTATATGGCTACCCATTTTTCCCAGCACCATTTATTAAACAGGGAATCCTTTCCTCATTGCTTGTTTTTGTCAGGTTTGTCGAAGATCAGATGGTTGTAGATGTGTGGTGTTACCCTTGACATTTTGATGCATATAAAAGCAGGTGTTTTAAAGAACACACTATGCAAACAATTTTCAACATGTTTATGTGTATTTTGAGCATCTTTATAAATATATTTTTATTCTTTTTTAAAGGCTACATTGTATTCCATTGTGTGAAACTGACTACTTTTAAATCAGTCCCCTACTGATACACTTTAAGATTGTTTCCAACATTTTTTACTTACAAATAAAACTGCAACAAGTAGCAGTGTACACGGGTCATTTAATACATGTATGAAAATACCTGTAAGATAAATACCTGGAAATGAAATTGCCAGGCCAAAACACACATGCATTTATAATTTTGAAAGATATTGGCAAATACTTTCCACAGAGATTGTATATATTTATACTGTCATCAGCAATGTCTGATAAGGACTGTTTCCTGTACCTACACCCACACAATTGAATTTCTTTGTAATCTCACAGGTGAAAAATAGCACTCTAGAATAATTTTAAAAACATCAACTTTGTTGAGGTAGGTTATATACATTATCTGAAGGGTTTTCAAAAAATTCACGGAAAATGCATACTATGAAAAAACTATGCATGATTTCAGAATTTTTTGGCATCAAAATAACCTTGTACTCATGTGTTAAAACCTGTCTGAACAGGATCTAGCTTGAAGTACTATGAAGGATAAGATATTGTTTGAAAACAGCCCCTATCACAGCAGCATTAATTCTGCTAAAATTGAAGCAAAAATAAACTTCAAATTTATGGTGAAGCTTGGGTAGAAGAACGGCAAAATCATTAATGCTTTATAAAAATTTATGGGAACAATGCCCCCAAATAATTCAGCAGTTTATAAATGAATAGCTCATTTTAAGAAAGGTTGGGACAATATTTAAGATGAAGCCCACAGTGACAGACCATCCCCATCAATTTGTGAGGAAGAAATTCATCCTGTTTGTGCCCTAATTGAAGAGGACTGACAACAGCAGAAACAATAGGCAACACCACAGACATCTCAACTAGTTCATCTTACACACTTCTGACCTAGAATTTAAAGTTGAGGGGTGTCAAAACTGTTGCACTCAGGTCAGCTGCAGGCAAAAACAGAGCTTTCAATAGAAATTTTAGACAAGTGGAATCAAGATCCTGAAGGATTTCCTCAAAGAATTGTGACAAAAGATGAAACTTGGTTTTACCAGTACAATCCTGAAGACAAAGCACAATCAAAACAATGGCTACAAAGAAGTAGAACTGCCTAGTCAAAGCAAAAGCAGATCAGCCAAGGGCAAGGGTCATGGCAACTGCTTCTTTCCCTTCCTTCCCTCCTTCCTTCCTGCCTGCCTGCCTGCCTTCCCTCCCTCCCTCCCTCCCTCCCTCCCTCCCTCCCTCCCTCCTCCCTTCCTTCCTTCCTTCCTTCCTTCCTTCCTTCCTTCCTTCCTTCCTTCCTTCCTTCCTTCCTTCCTCTTTCTTTCTTTCTCTCTCTCTTTCTTCCTTTCTCTCTCTCTTTCTTCTTTCAGGTGTTTTGCTTGTTGAATTTCGGGAAGGCCAAATAACAATAACATCTTCTTATTATGAAAGTGTTTTGAAAAAGATAGGCAAAGCTTTAGCAGAAAAACACCCAGGAAAGCTTCACCAGGGAGTCTTTCTCCACCATGACAATGCTCCAGTTCATGCTTCTCATCAGACAAGGGCAATTTTGCAAGAGTTTTGATGGGACATCATTAGGCATCTGCCTTCCCATCCTGATTTGGTTACTTCATATTTCTTTTTGTTTTCTAATCAAAAAAAATATTTAAAAGGCACCCATTTTTCTCCAGTTAATAATAGAAAAAAAACACTGTATTGACATGATTAAATTCCCAGAACCCTCAATTCTTTAGAGATGGACTAAATGGCTGCTATAATCACTTACAAAGGTATCTTCAACTTGATAGAACTTATGTTGATAAAGTTTATATTTTTATTTGTCTTTTAATTTAATTTTATATGAACTTTTTGAAGTCCCTTATACAATATACTCATTTTACTTGCACATTTTGAAGAGTTCTGAAAAATTTATATCCCCGTGTAACCATCATCATGACCAAACTATGGAATCTTTATAACACTCAAAAGGTTCCTTTCTGATTTATTGTGGTCAACGCTTCTCACTCCATCCTAGTCAAAAATTAATCTGCTTTCAGACACTATAACTAGGTTTATGTTTTTTAGAGTTTCATATAAATGGAATTATACATTATGTACCCTTTTGTGTCTGGCTTCCTTCACACAGCATAGAAAATTTATAAGATTCATGTATATTGTTGCATCGGTACTTTATTACTTTTTATTGCAGAATAGTATTCCATTGTAAGGATATGCTTATCCATTCACCTACCACCAAACATTTGGTTTGTTTGCAGTTTTTGTCAAGGATAAAGAAAGCTCTATGAACATTCATGTAAAAGTCTTTGCAGACACATGTTTTCATTTGTCTTGGAGCAGAATTGCCAAGTTATATATATTTTGCTTTATAAGAAACTGAAAAACTCTTTTCCTACTTGGTGTACTACTTCTACTAACAGTGTAGGAGAGTTCTAGTTCTCTACATCCTTGCCCAAACTTGTTATTGTTAATATTTTTAGTTTTAGTAATCCCAGGGATGTGTAGTGGTATTTCATTGCATGTCACTGGTGAGTAATGATGTTGAGTACCTTGTCATGTGTTTACTTGTTATTCATTTATCTACTAGTATACAGTATCTGTCTGTATCTTGCCCTGGGTTGTTTATTTTCTTATTTGTTATAGGAGTTATTGTCTATATATCCTGGATATAAGTCCTTTGTCAGAAGCATGTTGGTAAAATTTTTCATGACCTTATGATAGGCAGACTTCTCAGATAGAACACAAAAAATGTGAACCATAAAAGAAAAAAAATGGAAAATTATGCTTCATCAAAAATAAAAAAATTCCTTTGTCAAAATATATTCTTTAAAAAATGAAGAGACAAGCCACAAATTGGGGGAGGATATACAAAAAATGTGTATCTGAAAAAGAACTCAGCAATTCTGCTCTAGGTTGAGTGAAAATATGTGTCCACAAAACATTTTACATGAATGTTTATAGAAATTTCTTCTTTATTGACATACAACAATTTTGGAAGGCTCAAGAAAATACTGAGTCTTCCAATCTATGAACATGTCATCTGTCCATTTATTTAGGTTTTCTTTCTATTCTTTCAGCAGTGGTTTTATAGCTTTCGTTTTACAGGTCTTGCACATATGTGTTTAATTTAACTCTATGTCATATTTCTATGATATATAAGGTATTTTTTAGTAATTGTCATTTAATAGTATATAGAAATACAATTTATTTTTATTTTTGTAAACTATGACACTGCTAAAATCACTTATAAGCCTGATAAGTATTAGGATTTTCTACGTAGGTATTAGGATTTTCTACATACATAATTTACTTCTTCCTTTCCAACCTGCATGCCTTTTATTTTTCTATTTTTCTTGACTTATTTCAATAAATAGGACTTCCACTGCAATGTTTAATACAAGTGAGAGTGGACCTCCTCACCATATTCCTGATCTTAGGGAAAACTGTTGTCTTTAATGGTAAATATGTTAGCCATGGATTTTTATAGGTCTTTTTTAACCTGAGTTATGAAATTTCCCATTTATTGCTAGTTTGATAAGTTTGTTTTTTCAAAAATAAAGAATGGGTATTATATTTGTGCAAATGCTTTCTCTCCATCCAATAAAGTAGAGATTCTTATAATGATTACTATGATGATTCTTATTTATTCTATTAATAGCTAATTATGTTGATAGATTTTTGAAGGTTAAATTGATCCTCTAACCCTGGGATAAATTCTATTTTATTACAATATGTTATTTTTTTATATATCATTGGATCTTATTTGCTAATATTTTGCTAAGAATTGTGTCTATGTTCATGAGGGATATTAGTTTATGTACTTATTTGCAAAATGTTAGTCTAATTTTGGTATCGGGGTAATGCTGTCTTATAAAATGCATTTGGAAATGTTCCCTCTTGCTCTATTTTCTGAAAAAGTTCAATAGACTTAATCAGTGAAGCAAAATAGGCCTGGGGATTTCTTTGTAAGAAGTTTCTTTTCAAATTTATTTATTGTACTTTAAGTTCTGCGGTACATGTGCAGATCTTGCAGGATTGTTGCACAGGTACACACATGTCATGGTGGTTTGCTGTCTCCATCCCCCAGTCACCCACATCAGGCATTTCTCCCAATGTTATCCCTCTCCAACCTCCCCACCACCCACTGTCCCAATCCTAGTCCTCCATCCATCAACAGACCTCAGCATGTGACGTTTCCCTCCCTGTGGCCATGTGTTCTCATTGTTCAACACCAGCCTATGAATTAGAACATGCAGTGTTTGGTTTTCTGTTCTTGTGTCAGTTTGCTGAGAAGGATAGTTTCCAGATTAATCCATGTCCCTACAAAGGACATAAACTCATCCTTTTTTATGGCTGCAAAGTATTCCATGGTGTATATGTGCCACATTTTCTTTGTCCAGTCTATCATTGACGGGCATTTAGGTTGGTTCCAGGTCTTTGCTATTGTAAACAGTGCTGCAATGAACATACGTATGCATGTGTCTTTATAACAGAATGATTTATAATCCTTTGGGTGTATACCCAGTAATGGGATTGCTGGGTCAAATGGAATTTCTATTTCTAGATCCTTGAAGAATTGCCACATTGTCTTCTACAATGGTTGAACTAATTTACATTCCCACCAACAGTGTAAAAGTGTTCCCATTTCTCCACATCCTCTCCAGCATCTGTCGTCTCCAGATTTTTTAATGATCGCCATTTTAATGGTGTGTGATGGTATCTCAATGTGGTTTTCATTTGCATTTCTCTAATGACCAGTAATGATGAGCATTTTTTCATATGTTTGTTGGCTTCATACATGTCTACTTTTGAAAGGTGGAATGTATATTTATCATATCTTTTGTCCACTTTGAATGGTTTAGTTTTTTTCTTGTAAATATGCTTTAGTTCTTTGCAGATTTTGAATATTAGCCCTTTGTCAGATGAGTAGATTGCAAAATATTTTCCCATTCTGTTGGTTGCCAGTTCACTTGGATGATTGTTTCTTTTTCTGGGCAAATTCTTAGGTTTAATTAGATCCTATTTGTTTATTTTGGCTTTTGTTGCCAATGCTTTAGGTACTTTAGTCATGAAGTCCTTGCCTATGCCTATGTCCTAATGGTTTTGCCTAGGTTTTCTTTTAGGGTTTTTATGGTGTTAGGTCTTATGATTAAATCTTTAATCCATCTGGAGTTAATTTTAGTGTAAGGTGTCAGGAAGGGGTCCAGTTTCTGTTTTGTGCACATGGCTAGTTTTCCCAACACCATTTATTAAACAGGAAATCCTTTCCCCAGTGCTTGTTTTTATCAGGTTTGTCAAAGATCAGATGGTTGTAGATGTGTGGCATTACTTCTGAGGCCTCTGTTCTGTTCCATTGGTCTATATCTCTGTTTTGGTACCAGTACCATGCTGTTTTGATTACTGTAGACTTGTAGTATAGTTTGAAGTCAGGTAGCATGATGCTTCCAGTTTTGTTCTTTTTGCTTAGGATTGTCTTGGCTATGCAGGCTCTCTTTTGGTTCCCTTTGAAGTTTAAAGTGTTTTTTTCCAGTTCTGTGAAGAAGGTCAATGGTAGCTTGATGGGGATAGTGTTGAATCTATAAATTACTTTGGGAAGTGTGGCCATTTTCATAATATTGATTTTTCCTAGCCATGAGCATGGAATATTTTTCCATCTGTTTGTATCTTCTCTTGTTTCCCTGAGCAGTGGTTTGTAGTTCTCCTTGAAGAGGTCCTTCACATCTGTTGTTAGTTGTATTCCTAGGTATTTGATTATCTTTGTTGTAATTGTGTATCAGAGTTCGCTCATGATCTGGCTATTTGTCTGTTATTGGTGTATAGGAATGCTCGTGATTTCTGCAGATTGATTTTGTATCCTGAGACTTTGCTGAAGTTGCTTATCAGTTTCAGGAGATTTTGGGCTGAGACAATGGAGTCTTCTAAAAATACAATCGTGTCATCTACAAATAGAGACAATTTAACTTCCTCTTTTCCTAATTGAACACTCTTTATTTCTTTTTCTTGCCTGATTGCTCTGGCTAGAACTTCCAATACTACAGTGAATAGGAGTGATGAGAGAGGGCATCCTTGTCTAGTGCTGGATTTCAGAGGGAATGCTTCCAGTTTTTGCCCATTGAGTATGATATTGCTGTGGGTTTGTGGTAAATAGTTTTTATTATTCTGTGATACGTTCCATCAATACCTAGTTTATTGAGAATTTTTAGCATAAAGGGCTGTTGAATTTTGTTGAAGGCCTTCTCTGCATCTGTTGAGATGATCATGTGGTTTCTGTCTTTGGTTCGGTTTCTGTGATTGATTAAGTTTATAGATTTGCATATGTTGAACCGGCCTTGCATCCCAGGGATGAAGCCTACTTGACTGCTAGCCAGAATAATAAAAGAGAAAAGAGAGAAGAATCAAATAGACGCAATAAAAAATGATAAAGGGCATATCACCACCGATTCCACAGAAATACAAATTACCAACAGAGATTACTACAGACCAACTCTATGCACATAAACCAGTAAACCTGGAAGAAATGGATAAATTCCTGGTCACTTACATCCTCCCAAGACTAAACCAGGAAGAAGCTGAATCCCTGAATAAACCCATAACAAGGTCTGAAGTAGAGGCAGCAATTAATAGTCTAACAACCAAAAAAAACGTCCAGGTCCAGACAGGTTCACAGCTGAATTCTACCAGATGTACAAAGAGGAGCTGGTACCATTCCTCCTGAAACTCTTCCAAACAATACAAACAGAGGGAATCCTCCCTAACTCATTTGACGAGACCAACATCATCCTGATACCAAAACCTGGCAGAGATTCAACTAAAAAAGAAAACTTCAGGCTAATATCCATGATGAACATTGATGCAAAAATCTTCAACAAAATGCTGGCAAACTGAATGCAACAGCACATCAAAAAGCTTATCTATCATGCTCATTTAAGAAGGTTTTAATTATAAATTCATTTACTTTAATAGATATAATGCTATTTAGATTTCCCTTTACTGTTGCATGAACTTTGACAGTTTGTATCTTTTAAGGATTTGCCTGTCTCATCTAAGTTGTTGAACTGTTGGCATAAATTGTTTGCAGTGTTTCCTAATTATTTGTTTAAGGTTTATAGAACATTTCTGATATGGAGTACGTGTGTTTTCTCTTTTTCTTGACCAGTCTAGCTAGAGATTTACCAATTTTATTGATTTTTTGCAAAGAACTGGTGTCTTTTTGCTTTCATTACTTTTAAAGTTGCTTTTCGCTCTTCTATTTCAATGTTTTCTACTGTTATTTTCATTATTTTCTTCTGCTTACTTTCAGTTTAATTTGCTCCTTTCTCTAGTGTCTTAAGATGGAATCAGAGATTTAATTTTAGGCTTTCCCACTTTCTTTATTTTCGAATTCTGTATAAGCCTCTAAAGCTGTAACTTTCCCTTTAAGTATTACTTTAGTTACATACCACAAATCTTGATGTATTGTGTTTTCAGTTTTATTCAGTTAAAAATGTTTTCTAATTTCCCTTGTAATTTCTTCTTTGGTCTATTAGTGATTTAAAACTATGTTTTTTAATTTTCAAATATTTGGGGATTTTTCTAAATATCATTTTGTTTTGGATTTCAAATTTTATTCACTTGTGGTCAGAAAATTTACAAGGCACAATTTCCTTTGAAATCTACTGAGACTTGTTTCATGGCCTAACATGTACTCTATTTTGTGAGTATTCTGTGAATACTTTAAAGGAGTGTCTATTTTCTGGGCTAGATGTAGATGTCTACAAATACCAATTAGGTCAAGCTGGTTGAAAATATCATTCAAGTCTATATCTTTACCAATTTTCAGTCTACTGTTTTAACAATTGCTGGGTGAAGCATCTTCAATGATAAATTGTAGATTTGCCTATTTCTTCTTTTAGGTCTGTCAGATTTTGCATTGTGTATTTTGAAGCTCTCCAGTGTAATTTTAATTTTTAATATTATAGTGTGTGAGTTTTCACATTTAAGAACTATTTGTATTTCTTTTTCTCTGCACTCTTATTTTTTCCCATCTTTTTTTCTAGTAGTTATTTGCATAGGAAATTTCGCCCTTTGACTGCGATGTTTGTTGTACATATTTTACCTTTGTCATGTTTATGGTGGCTTTTACCAAGCAACTGTTTTTGATTTTTTTTTTTTTTTTTTTTTGAGACGGAGTTTCGCTCTTGTTGCCCAGGCGGAGTGCAATGGCGCGATCTCGGCTCACCGCAACCTCCGCCTCCTGGGTTCAGGCAATTCTCCTGCCTCAGCCTCCTGAGTCGCTGGGATTACAGGCATGCGCCACCATGCCCCAGCTGATTTTTTTGTATTTTTAGGAGAGACGAGGTTTCACCATGTTGACCAGGATGGTCTCGATCTCTTGACCTCGTGATCCACCCGCCTCGGCCTCCCAAAGTGCTGGGATTACAGGCGTGAGCCACCGCGCCCGGCCTGTTTTTGATTTTTTAAAATGTAATTTATTTTTTAGAACATTTAGATTCACAGCAAAATTGAGTGGAAATTAGAGATTTCTCATATACTCCCTTCCCCTACACATGTACAGCCTCCTTCACTATCAATATCCCACACCAGAGTGATGCATTTTTTTTACAATTGATGTGCCTATATTGTCACATCAGTATCACCCAAATTCCATAGTTTACATTAGGATTTGCTCTTGGTGTTGTTATACATTCTGTAGAGTTTGACAAATGTACAATGATATGTACCAACATTACAATGTCCTTCAGAATAGCTTCGCTGCCCCCAAAATCCTCCGTGCTTTGCCTGTTCACTCCTCCCTGCTGCTCTCTCAACCACTCACAGCAACTGATCTTTATACTGTCTCCATAATTTTGCCTTTTCCAGAACATCATATTTTTGGAATCACATAGTTGTAGCCCTTCCAGATTGGCTTCTTTCACTTAATAATATTCATACTAACCTTGCTCTGTGTTTTGTACTTCTTGATAGCAATATAATTCAATGCTTATGTTATTTTTAGTATTGAATAATATTCCAATATTCTGTTGTCTGATGTGCCATAGTTTACTTATTTATTCACCCGCTGAAGGACATTTTAAATGCTTTCAAGTTTTTGGCAATTATGAATAAAGCTGCTATAAACATCCATGTGAATGCTTTTGTCTGGACATAATTTCAATTCATTTGGGTAAATACCAAGGAGCAAGTTGCTGGATCATATTACAAGAATATGTTTAGTTTTGTATGAGACTGTCAAACTGTCTTCCAAAGTGGCTGTACCATTTTCCATTTCCACTAGCAGTGGGTGAGAATCTGTGTTCCACAACCTTTCCAATACTTGGCATTTTCAGTGTTTCAGATTTTGGCCATCCTGATAGTAATATAGTAGTATATCACTGTTTTAACTTGCAATTCTCTAATGACATATAATGTTGATAATTTTTTCTTATGTTCCATCTGTATGTCTTCTTTGGTGAGATGTCTGTGAAGGTCCTTGGCTTATTTTTTAAATCATGTTGTTTATTTTCTTATTGTTGAGTTTTAAGAATTCTCTGTGTATTTTGGATGACAGCCCTTTATCAGATATGTCCTTTTGTAAATATTGTCTCCCAGTTTGTGGCTTGTCTCCTTATTCTTTTGGCAGTGTTTTTCAGAGTGGAAGCTTTAAATTTTAATGAAGTCCAGCTTATCAATTTTTTTTCATAGACTGTGCCTTTTGTATTGTGTCTAAGAAGTCATTGCAATATCTAAGATTACCTAGATTTTTTCCTATGTTATATTCTAGGAGTTTTATAGTTTTGCACTTTACTTTTAGGTCTACAATCTGTTTTTTGAGTTAATTTTTGTGAAAAGTATAAGGCCTGTGTCTCTATCCACTTTTTTAAATGTGGATGTTTAGTTGTTCTAACACCATTTTTTGAAAGGAGTATCTTTGCTCACTTGAATTGCCTTTGTATCTTTTAGAAGATCAGTTGCCCACTTTTATATGGGTCTATTTCTTTTTCTTTTCTTTTGTTTTTGAAACAGGGAGTCACTCTTTTGCCCAGGTTAGAGTGCAGTGTTGCAATTATGGCTCATTGCAGCTTCAACTCCTGGACTCAATCAATCCTCCCATCTTAGCCTGCCGAGTAGCTGGGACTACAGGTGCATGCCACTTTGCTTGGCTAATTTTAAATTTTTTTTTTTTTTGAGAAGAGGTCTTGCTATGTTGCCTAGGCTGGTCTTGAACCCTTAGGCTCAAGCAATTCTCCTGCATTGGCTTCCTCAACTGCTGGGATTACAGAAAGCACTTGACTCATGTTAGTCACCATGCCTGGCCTATATGGGTTTATTTCTGGGCTGTATTCTGTTCCACTGGTCTATGTGTTTGTTCTTTTACCAATACCACATTGTCTTGATTATTGTAACTTTATAGTAAGTCAAATCTGGGTGGTGTCAGTCCTTCAACTTTTTCATTTTCTTCAATATTGTTTTTACTATTCTTGGTCTTTTGCCTCTCTATATAAACTTTGTAATCAGTTTGTTGATATTCATAAAATAAATTGCTGAGAGTTTAGGATTTTTAAATGTTTCATTTAAATACTTTTTTGTTTCAGTTATTTGCATTAGAATTTTGATCCAGATAGAATTTATGATGCAAGATATAGTTACAAAATTATATTTTTCTACATGGTACCCAGTTTTTTTAGTGTCAATTTGAAATAATGCCTTTATTATGTAATAGATCCTTGCATGTGTTTGGACTTTTTTCAGGCATTTGTTTTTCTGTTCAGCTGCTTTGTCTGTTTAATCATGCTTCAATATCTCACTTTTAATTGTTACATTATTATATGTGTAAATTTTAATATCTTTAGGGCTAGTCTCCTTTTCTTCTTTTAAAGACGTATCCTCCTTATTTTTGTGGATTATTTTTCCCATTTGAACTTTAGAATCAACTTGTCTAGTTAAAAAAAATTATTTTGGCATTTTTAATGTTATTAGGTTAAATTTACATGGTCATAATCTTTATAATATAGAGTCTTTCAAAGAATAGCATATGACTTTCTAGTTGTTCAAATATTTTATAGGTCTTATATGATTTAAAACATTTAATCATGTAGATTTTGCACATGTAAAAAATGTATTTCTATTGTAAAAATAAGCAGACTTTCTAGCTGGTTGTTTTTCTAAACAGGAGCTACTGACTTCTGAATATTTGTTCACTTTGCTGAATTTTGTTGTTGTTTATAATCACTTTTTACTTGATTCTTTTGGTTTTCCTGGTATATAATAATACCATATGCAAATACTTTAGCCCTTTTCTTCCTAATTTATATACTTTATGCCTTTTTTTCTCTAATTGTCTTGGCTAATTGGAGGAAAATTTCTTTTCTTTTCTCTAATTGTCTCAGCTACATGGAGGAAAATGTTGACTCGTGGTGGTGGTAATGGATACCCTTATATATTTTTTTCCAGCCATCTCTTATATTCACCTTGTATTGTTTTTGGCTTTAATGAGATACTTATCGTGCTTCCTCACTAAGTATGATGCTAGCTTTGGAATTGGAATGTATATATTATATTATGATAAGAAATATAGATATGTATTTTTTTGCTGGTAAACATTTATTTCAAAAAATCATTTGACGTTCAGATGATAAACAGGAATTAAGAGCCAATATCTTTCTTAAGCTCTAAAAAGCAGAAATAATATACAATTTCATATACGCAGACTTTTGAAGTATGAAGTAATATTTAAAATAATAGCTGAATGTTATTCTTTATTCCAGTAGGTATGGCTTACCTAGTACTTGCTTATGTGCTTTGATTTAGTATTACCGAGTATCTCCTGTATGCAAAGCACTCAGAGTCATGAGTCCTCGCTTCTAACATCAGATTACTAGGCCTCCCCATGGAGATGCCAATAAGGGTTTGTGTACAGCCCTGTGCTTACCGCCTGTGTATCTATTGCTCTTGCCCTTGGGCTAATAGCACTCTTGAGTGGGGCTTGGCTTTTTCCCTCTGAGAAGTCATTTGCTATGATATAGAAACCACGCCAAAGCACAGCCATTCATTCTGTGCTCACCAATGGATTGGCAGCAAATCTGAGATGAATCTTTCATAAGAGGCTTTAAGTTTTGAGGGAAAGGACATCTCATTGTCCTTAGGGACTGATAATGCCATGAGGAATTTCCTCTAGGAGAAAAAGGAATATTTTTGATTCATAGTCAATTGTCGTTGAGGTATGTGGGATTTGCTGGCTCCTTAGGTCTCAGGATTGAGTCAATTTAGGAAAGGCAGCAATATTGTCAGTCCACTCTAGGCCAGGGAACATGTATTTTCTCTACCAGACCTCAATGTGTGCTGAGAAGGTGAATTCACATAACTTAATGGCTGGCTTTGTTCATGAGCAAAATATATAACAACTGAAGTTAATGCAGAAACAGAGAACTAATGTATGGTAATGTTCCACTCAGGTTTAAAAGACACTTTCAAAAATTGTTCACTAGAAGATTTTCAGAAGAAAAGAATCATTAATGAAGGAGCAACTGCACATTGGCACATACAAGACTGATTCGGGGCAGCACAGTACCTCTCCATCCTGGCTCTGGAGAGAGGAGCCTGCAGGAGTTCATAAGCTGGTAAGCTAAGACTCAGCACAGAACTTGCTGAATGTCCTGTGGCAGGAGGCACACTTGAGGTCCTTCAACAACTCCTTATCTGGTTAATTGACCAGAGTAATGTCTGGTGAACTTTATTCTCTGTCTAGCGCAGGTAGATTAGACATCACACTGCTGTTCTTGTCTAAGACCTGTGCAAAGTTAGTCTGGGCTGATCTTTATCTTCTGTCCTAAAGGAGACCCAGGTTCACTTCTTGTTCCTGGAACAGAAGTGTATCCTTGTCATAATCTCATACGCTCTACATATCTAACTATACTCTTAACATTCACTAATATTTTTTATACTTTCTAGTAGACATTTCATAATTTCCTCAAGGAGAGTCTATTCTATAATGTAACTCAATTAAAATCAACCACACATAGATTTTCTTTTATCTGCAAGGATCCTACCTACCAAAATAAACCATATATGGTGCCACCGGCACCTCATGCAAACACGAGAGTCTGTGTTCTTATTTTATTAAAAGCTTAATTTTAATAAGAGCATATCTTAAAATTCATGAACATTTTTAAGAAGAAATATTTGAGAGTGATCCTTAGATCAAATAAGAAACAAAATGTAAAATATCAATATATTTGAGTAGATGAAAATTTAAGACTGCTTGTTCTTCAAAAGAAATCATAAGAATTAAAAGACATGCTACAAAGTGGGAGAAGATATTTGCCACAGAAAAATTATATATGGACTATATATAAAGGACTTAATATTTTCTCCATATGAACTTTACAAATTAATAAAAAATGACTAATAACCCAACAGAAAAAGAGATGAAAGACATCAACAGAAGTAAATGTTGCCTTCTATCAAATACCTTTGCAGCATATTTGGAGATGTTTCCCTTAGTCCATTTTGTGCTGCTATAACAGAATACCAAAAACAGGATCATTTATAATGAATAGAAATTTATTTGGCTTACAGTTTTTCTGGAGGCTGGGAAGTCCAAGAATAAGGGACCACATCTAGCAAGGGCCATCTTGCTGTGTCATCTTATGACAGAAGGTGGAAGGACAAGAGAATAAGGTGGGGAGTAGGGAGTTGAGGGGAGAAGAAAAGGGGCTAAAATGATGCTTTTATCAGAAACTCACTTCCTTGATAATGGCATTAATATTAATACATTCATGAAGACAGAGCTCTTAGGACTTAATCACCTCTTAAAAGCCCCACCTCTCAACATGGTTGCATTGAAATTAAGTTTTCAACATATGAACTTTGGGGGACACACTGAAACTACAGCAAGGTTCCTCGATAGTTTTCTAACACTGTTTTTTTTTTTTTTTTTAGTGAAAGCAATTTTATTAAGAAAGTAAAGGAGTAAAGAATGGCTACTCCATAGGCAGAGCAACCTGTTTTTTTTTTTATTCTAGAAATAATCTCCGTTTGATTATTTAATAGGCTTCCAGATTTTACTTGCTGATATTTTTGTTAGGCATTTTGCATTGATGTTCTTGAGATGTTCACCTATGGTTTTGTAGTTTTTGATGTGCTCTCTCAGGTTTAGGTGTTAATGTGATTTTTTTTTTATAACTGCCTCTTTCTATACTATGAAATCACTTAAGTAGCATTGGAATCACTTGTCTTTAAAAGTTTGGTAGATTATCCCCTATAAAACTATCTGGACAAGGTCCTTTTGTAGATGATTGTCTGTGTGTGTTGGAAGGTGGTGGGTGATGAGAGGTAGTGAGCTCTTTGACAACTTTTTCTTCTGTTTTAATTTCTCTTTAGGTTTTCTATTTCCTTTAGTTTTAAAAATTCTATTTCTTAAAAATTACCCAATTTCGACCTTTGCTTCCCTGTTGTATTATGATTTCACTGTGAAAATCATCTCCTAAATTGTCCCTCTGATTTCCATTTGCCTTTCCACACTGATTGTTCCACGCTGCTGCCAGAGTCCTATCTCTAAAACATGGCTCTACTACTGTCATTCTTTTGCCTCAAGAGAAGCCACAAAAACCTTTTGATGGCTCCTAGTTGCTCATGGATAAATTAAGACCAATTTGATGACAATGAGCTTTATTTTTACCTGCTAGTTTTGTCTCCTGGACTCATGCGTTTTACTTCACCTGATGTATCTTCCTTGTTTTCTTCTCTATTCCTCAACTGCTGAAATATTTTAAGATCTAAATTCATTGTGAGCTCTTGAAGTTACAGCTTGTGTCCTGTTCATCATCATATCTCCAGGTCTGATGTCTAGGACACACATGCTTGTAGCATAAAAGTGGTCTGTACATATTTGCAGAATCACATTGGCTGTATGTGATACATATTTATTGGATGTGTGTGTGGCTGTTAGCGTGATCCTTTACAAGATAAATACATCTGAAAGGTGATGGTATGAGGAGGTGAGTATAGAAATGGTTTATAGATATGGCCAAGAATCTGGTTTCCTAGCATGTCTGCTATTTGACCAAGGGTGACAAGATTTCTCCCCCACCTAATATCAATACAGATACATATGCTCACATGCACATACTAACATGGACACTTCAGGAGGCTAGGGTAGTAATTCAGTCAATTTATTAGTCTGAGTCCACTTAAATATCTGCCTGAAGTTGGTGATCCCAGAGAAAGATCAAATGTTAGAGTTTTTTCTAAGAATAGTTACCAAACTTTTCCTAAGCAGCTTTCCTAATGCAGAGAATATCTGCTAGTCTGTCATCAACACTGAATGAGCATCTGAATCAAGGCGGCTAGAGTCAGGCTAATAATTCCTGTTGGCAGCTTTTTTCCTTCTAAGTACGTAAATCTATGGTCTTCAGTACAATGCAGAGAGTTCAAAACAAAATGCCGAATAGGAAACCAAATATTTCACTCTGCTTCTCAGCAAGATAGGATTCTGCTAGCATTGCCAGGTAGCAACTGTAGTAAGTGGGGCTGGCTTTCTATTCTTATTGTCTAGACTCTCCAGGACTCTCTGCTTGCCTGCGTAGTGATGCTAACCTATTGCCGATATTTGTACCATATTTGTTCACCTGGAGAACAAAAACTAAAGATATTTTGTTTGAAATAACATTCATAACCTGACCATTTTAAGCTAATGCTTATTTGGGTCCGAAGATGAGAAAAAAATATATGAGCTTCATAGATTCTTAATGTTTTATTTCTATCAAATGAAATCACCTCATCTTAAAAACTGTATTCACATGTTTTCATGCTCATTCTGCTTGATGGTTTTCATTGCAGCCTAGATAAATTGTGCTTGTGATTTTTTCCAGCTGATTAAAATCTGAAGTCACTATAAATGTGTACACTAGAACTTGGAAAATATTTTCTGGAGCTTGTATGTCCTTTGTCTAAAATAGAAAAAAACACTAACACAATCTTCTTCTCAACTGAAATTATATTTTGGCTTTTCAATTTTTATCTGTATACTTTAGGAAATTGTTCCTGCGTGAGTTCTATACCAGATAACAGAAATAGTGTATCCACGGTAACTCCTGGCATCTTCCAATGTTTTGTTCTCTCTTGTTCCCTTCACAGCCATCTCAATTCTTTTACTGCAGCTGCATAAATATGTTTTACAGATCTGACATTCCCCCAAAGTCATATTAGAATCCAAATAAAAGCATATGAATACAATAGCAATAAAATCTTGAAACAGAGTAATACATCAGTGGCAGAGCTAAAAATGTTTTCTTTCGACTGTTTAGTTTGATGATTCTGTCTATAACACTGTAATAAAGGAAGTAGGTAAATAATGGTTTTGAACTTAGCGTGGTATGGCTGGCACTATACATTCTCAGTAATACATTTATAAGGTAGATGTTCAGGTTTCTGGGGAAAACATTCCACTTTGGTGATTGAGTATTGCAGAAGTTTTCGTAGATGTGAGAGGGAGAATCAGAGAGGGGTAGGTATCAGGGGAGAGGTAGAGTAAACCTGGGAGGCTGACTAGGAGGGCAGAAGGAAAAGAAACAACAATGTGGGCAGAGGAGAAAGGGAACTTGTGTCCTTGGGATGCAGCATCAGAAAATCAGAAAATCAGCCCCAAGTGGAAATCTGCCCAGCTTGTTTCCATACAGACCTGGGTTCAGCTCTTGACTTGGCCATTTACTTCCTTCCTTGAGAAAGTTACTTCACTTTTCTGTGTTTCCTTTCCATGTTTTAAAATGAGAAAAATAATGCCCATTTCCTGGGGTCCTGTGAAGATTAGAAGAGATAACACAGATAGCATATGTAAAACTCTTAGTCTAGTGCCTGGCACATAGTAAGCACTTGAAAACTGTTAATTTTCTTTCCTATCTCAGGGTTACTTTCTTATCCTGCTCCAATGCTGAGGGGTTAATGGAAAAAGGTTTCCAAATGCAGAATTGGAAATCCAAATGCAAATTGTTTTTCCATTTACTTTTTAAATATGGCCCCTTCATGGCTTTCATTCCAGTAGAGGCCAAACTGTGATGATGTAGGCCAAAGAAATTACAGGAGTGGATGTTCGGAAGGATCCTGATACTGTTCCCAGAACATAGTTGGGTTGCGTGAGTGGAGCCTATAGTGATTTTACAGGTGCTCAGTCTCACTGACTTGGTGAAATGCGCTTGAATTGGCTGGAAGCCATCATCTTCCTATAGAGCACTTCAGGTAGATGGGCACTTCCTTTAGTTTCCACCATCACCTTGGACTTTCTTGTTGGTGCAGTTTTACTGCCCTTCCCAGTGTATGAGGTCAAGCTGTTTCTTTTAGCCTTTGGCAAATGTGGTTTGCTTGATTTTTAATCTCATTTTCTTCCTTTTCATTAAGCCATCTGACTCATTATTATTATTATTTTTTTTGAGACGGAGTTTCGCTCTTGTTATCCAGCCTGGAGTGCAATGGCGTGATCTCCGCTCACCGCAACCTCCGCCTCCTGGGTTCAGGCAATTCTCCTGCCTCAGCCTCCTGAGTCGCTGGGAATACAGGCACGCGCCACCATGCCCAGCTAATTTTTTGTACTTTTAGTAGAGACGGGGTTTCACCATGTTGACCAGGATAGTCTCGATCTCTTGACCTTGTGATCCACCCGCCTCGGCCTCCCAAAGTGCTGGGATTACATGACTCATTCTTTAAATCTCGGATTACCTGTCAATTAATCAGGAAAACCTTTCCTGATCCTCGTGGACCAGGCTAGGCCTACTGCCGTGCTATCTTAGCACTCTGTACCAATCTTTTTGATAATACTTGCTACAATGATATTAAATATTTGCATATATAGTGAACTCCATGTCTTATTTTCTGATCTATTTCTAGCACCTGGCACAGTTCTTGGATCATGAGAGGAGACCAATAAATGTTCATTAATCAATTGCACACATAAATAAACTGACCAGTCTCAGAAATGGTAGACTAAGGTATTATATGGCTCTTCACTTAAGTTTAATATTGGCTTTACATTTACAACTTGGGGTTAGCTAAAACTCTGAAGCTTTTTGGAGTTTTCTATGCATTGCTCCCTTATATGCATATACATTGCTGATTGAGATACACCCATATCTAAGGCAGGAGTTGTGAGGCAAATAATTAAAATAATAATTATTTTAGTTACATATGGGAACACAGTTTGGGTGAGAGCTTCCCTTGTCTTCCTACCTTCCTCAGAATAATTTTTTGTGCCCCCTAAAAACAGAATCAGGTTTATAAAACAAAACATTATAATTTATAGTCTATAAGAAAGTGAAGTTTTATCCAACTCAACAAACTTAATTGAGTTACTCTAGGCCAGTGGTTCTCAAACTTTAGTGCACATTAGAATCACATGGAAAGCTGGTTAAAACTCTGACTGTATTTCATTGGGACCAACACTACCCCATTCTCAGGAACCCATAGAACTACTAGAAAGGATATTTGCAAGGATACACAACTGAACAACACCATCAAACAAGAGGATCTAATGGCCATTTATAGAACATTTCAACTGACATAAACAGAATACACATTCTTTTCAAGCACCATAGAACATTCACAGAGATAGGCTATATCCTGGGTCATACAACCAACATTAAGCAATTTAAAGAATTGAAATCACACAGAGTGTGCTTTCTGACTATAATGAAATGAAGCTAGAAATTACTGCATGAAAGACAACTGGAAAATCTCTAAGCACTTAGGAATTAAACAATATACCTCTAAATAATCTATGAGTCAAAGCTAAAGCCTCAAAAGAAATTTAAAAATACATAAAAGTGAATAAAATTAAAACACATCATACCAAAATTTGCAAAATGCAGATAAAATTGGGATGAGAGAGCTCACTGCTTCCACTAGAGAAGAGGAACAATCTCAGATCAATAATCTAAGTATATTAGGGTTCTCCAGAGAAATAGAACCAATAGGAGATTTATCTATCTCTTGATCTCTCTGGGTATATATAGTTATCTAGATATTTGTATATCTAGAAAGAGATTTATTGTGAATAATTGGCTCTCATGCAATCATTGAGGCTGAGCAGTCTGATAATCTGCCATTTGCAAGCTGAGGACCCAGGAAAGCCAGTCTAGTCTGAGTCTGAAGGCCTGAGAAACCGAAGAATCAGTGGTATAAATTCTAGTTCAAGTCCAGAGGTCTGAGAATCAGGAGTACCAATGGTGTAAACCTTAGTCCAAGGGCAGAAGACTGATGTTTCAGCTCAAGCAGTCATGCAGAGAGAGTTCTGTCTTCTACCTTTTTGTGTTTTTTAGTCCTCAGTGGATTAGATGAGGCCCACCCACATTGGGAAGGGCAAACTTCTTTATTTTACTTCTGCTTTAGAGCCTACAGATTCAAATGCTAACCTCTAGAGAAACCCTCACAGACATACCTAGAAATTATGTTTATCCAAACATCTGGGTACCTTGTGACCCCATCAAGTTTACACATAAAATTAACCATCACCCTAAGTTTCTACCTCAATAAATTAAAAAAAAAATGAGTAAATATAAACCCAAAGCAGGCAGAAAGATGGACAGCAGACATCAGGATAACAGAAATCAGTGGAATTTAAAATAGGAAGCATTAGAAAAAATTTATGAAGCAAAAATCTTTTTTTTTTTTTTTTTAAATCAATGAAATGGATAAACCTCTAGTAAGACTGACAAAAACAGAGAAGGCTAGGCATGATAACTCATGCCTATAATCCTGTACTTTGTAAGGCCAAGGCAAGAGGATTACTTCAGCCCAGGAGTTCAAGACCAGTCTGGGCAATTTAGTGAGGCCCTGTCTCTACAAAAAATAATTAAAAAAAAATAGCCAAGCATGGAGTCATGCACTTGTAGTCCTGGGTACTTGGAAGGCTGAGGTGGAGGATCGCTTATGCCTGGGAGGTTGAGTTTGCAGTGAACCAAGATAGTACAACTGCACTACAGCTTGGGGGACAGAACAAGACCTTGACCCCCCGCCAAAAAAAAACAAATTAAGAAGAAAAAAAATCACTAATATCTGTGTTGACAGGAGATTCCATTACAGGTCCTGTGGCCATTAAAAGGATAGTCCAGGATGGCTAGGAACAAATTTAATAAGTTCAAATAACTTAGAAGAAATGGATTAATATCTCAAAACCACAATCTGCCAAAATTCAGCCATGATGAAGTAGATAACATGAAGAACATTTTAATAAGCTAAAACCTCAAAAGAAATTTAAAAATACATAAATTGAATTTGTCATTTAGAAATTATTTAAAGAGAAATATCCAGGCCCTTTTTATAGGATTTTTATCAAATATTTAAAAAATTAACACAAATTTTATACAATCTCCTCTAGAAAATTAAGGAAGCATGATTCAGCTCATTTTATGGAGCTAGTATTACCTGGATACCAAAACTAGACAAGTGCCCTTAGAAGAAAACAACAAACCAATACCTTTTGTGAACTTTGATCTAAAATTCCCCAAGAAAATCTTAGCAAATCAAACCTAACAATGTATAAAAAGAATACACCACATCCAAGTGGAATGTATTCCAGGTTACAAGACTGGCTCAATATCTGAAACTCAATCAATGTAATACACCACATCAGACTTAACAATAACAGACTAAAAAATAAAAATCATATAATAATATCAGAAAAGGTATTTGGCAAAATTCATCTGTTATTTATGAGAAAACTCAATATACTAGGAATAACCTCAGTTAACATCATACTTTTGCCATGAAGTTAAGGTCTCACCACTCTTCTATTAAACATCATGCCTAAAGTTCTAGTCAGTGAAATAAGCCAAGACAAAGAAATAAAATGCATACAGATTAGACAAGAAGAAATAAAACTGTCTCTATTTTCAGATGACTTGATTGTTTACATAGAAAATCCCAAGTAATCTACAAAAATAAATAAAACTCCTAGTATTAATTGAATTCAATAAGATCACAGAATACAAGAACAGCACAGAAAAAAAAAAACAATTGTTTTTCTGAATACTGACAATAAACAAGTGGAAAGCAAAATTAAAAATGCCATTTATCATTGCTCCAAAGAAAATGAAATACTTAGGTTAAATCTAACAAAACAGGTACGGTATTGGTTTGATGACTACTATAAAATACTTCTGAAAAATATCAGAGACGTTCTAAATATTTGGAGAGACATAATGTGTTCACAGATTAGAGGACTCAACATAGTAAAGATGTGAATTCTTTCTAAGTTGATTGTTAGATTTAATGCAATTCCTATAAATTCTCAGCAAAGTTTTTTGTAGACATAGAAAAGCTTATTCTATTTAGAGAGCAAGGTTGTAGAATAAATACAATTTTGAAAAAGGATAACAAAGTAGGAGGAATTGCTCCTCCCATGTTAAGGTTTAAAATGTAGCTACTGTGATCAAGACAGTGTGGTACTAGTGGAGGGATAGACACATAGATCAGTGAAACAGAACAGAGAACCCAGAAACAGATCCCCACAAATATTCTCAATTATTTTTTGACAAAGTCACAAAAGCAATCCAATGAAGTAGTTATAGCCTTTTCAACAAATTTTGCCGGAGCAATTGGATGTTGATGATAGGTAAAACAAAAACTACAATCTATACCCCACACTTTATACAAAACTTCACTCAAAATGGATCAGATATTTAAAGGTAGAACATAAGCCGGGCGCGGTGGCTCAAGCCTGTAATCCCAGCACTGTGGGAGGCCGAGGCGGGTGGATCACGAGGTCAAGAGATCGAGACCATCCTGGTCAACATGGTGAAACCCCGTCTCTACTAAAACTACAAAAAATTAGCTGGGCATGGTGGCGCGTGCCTGTAATCCCAGCTACCCAGGAGGCTGAGGCAGGAGAATTGGCTGAACCCGGGAGGCGGAGGTTGCGGTGAGCCGAGATCGTGCCATTGCACTCCAGCCTGGGTAACCAGAGCGAAACTCTGTCTTAAAAAAAAAAAAAAGGTAGGACATAAAACTGTGAAATTTTATAATAATTAGAGAAAATGTTTATGATCTAGGACTAGCCAAAGTGTTTTTGGTCTTGACATCAAAAGCACAATACATAAATGGGAAAACTGGTAAACTGAACTTCATCAAAATTAAAAATTTTGGTCTGCTTAAGACCCTGTTAAGAGGATCAAACATAGATTGCAGATTGGGAGGAAATATTTTCAAGGCACATTTTTAACAAAGGTCTTGTATGTAGAATATATAAATAACTCTTTAAATTCCACAGTAAAAAAGCAAACAATCCAATCAGAAAATGGGCTAATAACATACACGTTTCACAGAAGAGGATATATACAAATAGCAAATAAGCAGATGAGAAGATGCTCAATATTATTAGCCATTAGAGAAATTCCAACCATATTTGCCAAGTGTCTATTATCTGCAAGCCACTATATTAAGAGAGGTATACACAAAAAAGTGTAAGACAAGCATTGACACGCCATTCAATTTATATAGATTCAACCATATAAAAAAAAGAAGAAACCATACTAGATAGAGTTAAATGACAAAAAAGTATAATAGCAGAGATCAGTGTCAAGGTTTTGAGGTGGACTGGTGAAATGATTTAGTTTCTGTGTACTTTTTTCTTGAATGTCTGTCTCCAAAGACCTATGTGTTATTTCCAACTATGGGCATTCACTTACATTGCTGTTCACATGAGGAATGCCCTCCCTCCCCTGTTCTGTTTCCAGGATCCTCATGATCATAAGACTCTAGGTTTCCCTCTGCATTTGTTATCACCCAGATCATTAGTTACATGTTCTTGAAGGCTTTCATGCGGTTCACGCTTGTCTTCAGTTCTCTGTGCACCCTAACCTTCAGTGTCTTCCATAGGCCTTCAGACAGCTGGGATGGAATTATCCTAGCATTGATCTTTCTTTTGAAGAGTCTCATAGGCTTTAGAGCATGATAACCTCATCAACCATCTTTGGTTGCAGATATCATTACTTGGAGAATGCTCTTGGCCTTGAACAGGGTAAGAAAAATAAAGAATATGTAAAACACACACACACACACACACACACACACACACACACACACACACCTCTGTGTTAATAACTAGAGGTTATTTTTTCTCTCATCAATATGACAGTCTCAGTCCAACTATAAGTGGAACAGAAACGATAAATTCTGTATTAATATTGCTACTGTTGCCTGACTAGCATGCTACTTTGAATCCCTGTTTTGTCTTTCAGAGTGGGCCTTTCAGAGTTAGCTTCTAGTGGAGACAAGATTGATTCCCTGTCATTTCAGAGACTTGTAGGGTGAAGACACATAATAGGGGCATGATAGATGCTGACTGAATTGAATTGAATTTTTTAGTCTTAGAGAAATCCTGTCATTGAAAGAGAATACAGTTAATTTTAAGAAGACAAGAAGTATTGCTTGCAAGTTCTTATTGACATGTTTGAGCAGAGTGGATTAAAATACCTACTTGCTGACACAATTAATAATCTGCATTATTTTATTTTCTAGTGCAGGGCTGTCTTCATTCTCTCCTCCTTGTGACTTGATACTTGTCCTTTCGTTAGAGGTCACAGGACCCCTTCCCTCATTTCTATCTCAGGCTTGCTCTCTCTATGTAACTGCTAAGCTCTAGGCATTTCATGATTTTTCCTCATCTTCATAAAAAAATATAAAGTACAGGCCTGAAGTTCCATTCTCCCTATGCCATTCTTGCTATTTCCTTGAAATTGGTTGATGAGATAAATAGTAGATGCATTATTTGTTTAATAAAACCAAATCCAGGCTAATGTGTTCTTGAAAAAATATTAAAACCTCAACCCTCTTTCCTTCCCCAGTAATTCAAGGACATTTAATTATTGTCTTCTTGAGTCTATACCTTTGCTTAAACTCATAACAGTGATTTTTATAATGAAAATTTTAAGTTAGAAAGAATAGATGATGATGATCTATTTATAGAAAAGAAAACGTGAGGCCACATGTGGTAGCTCACACCTGTAATCCTAGCACTTTGGGAGCCCAAGGTGGGAAGATCACTTGAGGTCAGGAATTTGAGACCAGCCTGGCCAACATAGTGCCCCGTCTCTGCCAAAAGTTACAAAACTCAGCCGGGCATGGTGGCAGGTGTCTGTAGTCCCAGCTACTCAGGAGGCTGAGGTGGGAGAATTGCTTGAACTTGGGATGTGGAGGTTGCAGGGAGCTGAGATTACACCACTGTGCTCCAAAAAACAAACAAACAAAAAACAAACAAACAAACAAAAAAAAAAAACAGAAAAGAAAAGTGAAGGCTGGGCGCGGTGGCTCACGCCTGTAATCCCAGCACTTTGGGAGGCCGAGGTGGGCGGATCATGAGGTCAAGAGATAGAGACCATCCTGGCCAACATGGTGAAACCCTGTCTCTACTAAAAATGCAAAAATTAGCCAGGCATGGTGGCACGTGCCTGTGGTCCCAGCTACTTAGGAGGCTGAGGTGGAAGAATCGCTTGAACCCAGGAGGCAGAGGTTGCAGTGAGCCGAGATTGCACCACCGCACTCTAGCCTGGCAACAGAGCAAGACTCCATCTCAAAAAAAAAAAAAAAAAAGAAAAAAAAGAAAAGTGAAGTTAGGTAGCCAGTATTTGTTGAGTGCTTCCTCTGTGCTAGGCATATTATTGCAATCTATATGCACATAATATCATTAAATCCTCACACCAGCTCTGTGAGATAGGTCCTATTATTATGCTAATTTTATATATGAGGAAACTGAGACTTAAGGGAGTAACCTCCCAAAGTAAGGAAGAGCAAATAGTAAATCTGAAGTCCACCTTTATCTCAATAGTTCTAAAGCTGAACTACTTTTCAGGTTTCAAAGTGAGGTCCAGCTGCTGGTGTAAGGTGTACAGACAAGGCTTGGTCCTCCATCATTCAATCATCAGGGTCTCCTAATATACGTGGGGCTTCCATCTGTGAGTCTTTTCCTGCCTTTATGTGGGACTGGGCCCAGAGCTAACTTCCTCTGCCCTGTACATAGTTTGCGCTATGGTTAAACATGACAGCATATGGGGAGGTGGACTGGTGATTTAGTTTCTGTGCACTTTTTCCTTGAATGTGTGTCCAAAGACTTATGCATGTTTCCAACTATGGGCATTCACTTGCATTGCTGCCCACATCAGGAATGTCCTCACTCCCCTGTGTCAGGGGCACACCCCACCGAGCCACCTGCTCCACAGGGCTGTGGAAGGAACAAGAAAATTTCCTGTGATGCTTATTTTAGAAACTTTGAAGGCCAATTGAAAGAAAGGCATTGGCTGCCTTTATTAGAAAGACACTTTAGTTGAGCGAGGGGTTGCTTTTCATCCAAAAGGAGGTGCCACAGTGCCTGGTAGGGGTGTAGAACAGGGTTTATGAACTCTTGAGCCAAGACAAAGTGAGAACTTCATCAAGGACATCCTGGAGGTAGAAAGTCACATCTTACAACCTCTATTTAGAAAGAAAAACCTGTCCCTTCTGCCCCACCTAGTGCATAGGCATTCAGAGAAGTGGACTTTCCCACCCACCACCCTCAACCTGTAAATGGATCATCAGTAGTAAAGACACCTGGGATGGGGAGAAAGGACAGATGACACCTCTCTTTCAACCCCACATCCTGCTCAGCTGGAATTCTGCCTAGGGTCAGAGGACTGAGATAGCCAAGTGACCAAAAACCATGGAAAGGGACAGGGACAGTAATCCTGTTACTGAATAACTAAGTTTTCTTCTCCACATTCTCCCTCCTTTGTCTTCCCCAATAGGTGAAAGAAGTGTTGGCCTGGAAATCAATCCAGATAGCACAGTTAGAAACAAAGTTAGAGATAACCATATAGAAAAAATTAAAGGGAACTTCTAGTGTGAGTGTCAACAAAAGATGAGCAAAGTGTCAAGGCTCTAGGTGAAGCCATTTAGGTTCCAGGCATTGTTTGGGATATGTTTCCTTCTTTTCCCCTTAGGGCTGTGGCTTGCTCTGCTTCCTCCATGAGTGGCCTTTCTGCTTGCCTCTGCTGTCCAAATGCATCAAGGAAAACCATCCTCTCTGGCTCCTTGCATGAATCTCTAGTACTTATTTCTCCTCTCCCTTAACTGGTCCCCTAACCTCAGCTCATTGTTGTCACAGCTCCTTTGTATCTGCCAAGTAATCCTGTCCTTGTGTCTCTGTCCTTTCCTGGTTTGCTTTTCTTATGATCATTTATACTGCAGTTGTTCCAGGATTTTTTTTTAATGTGTATTTTATAGCACTTTACGTTCTGGGGTACATGTGCAGAACATGCAGGATAGTTGCATAGGTACATACATAGTAATGTGGTTTGTTGCCTCCATCCCCATCACCTATAACTGACATTTCTCCCCATGTTATGCCTCCCCAACTCCCTACCCCCAACTGTCCCTCCCCTAATTCCCCCCACCAGACCTCAGTGTGGGATGCTCCCCTCCCTGTGTCCATGTGTTCTCATTGTTCAACACCTGCCTGTGAGTGAGAACATGTGGTGTTTGATTTTCTATTCTTGTGTCACTTTGCTGAGAATGATGGTTTCCAGGTTCATCCATGTCCCTACAAAGGACATGAACTCATCGATTTTTATGGCTGCATAGTATTCCATGGTGTATATGTGCCACATTTTCCCTGTCCAGCCTATCATTGATGGGCATTTGGGTTGGTTTCAAGTCTTTGCTATCTTAAACAGTGCTGCAATGAACATACATATGCATTTGTCTTTATAATAGAATGATTTATAATTCTTTGGGTGTATACCCAGTAATGAGATTAGTGGGTCAAATGGAATTTCTATTTCTAGGTCCTTGAGGAATTGCCACACTATCTTCCACAATAGTTGCACTAATTTACACTCCCACCAACAGTGTAAGTGTTTCTATTTCTCCACATCCTCTCCAGCATCTGTTGTCTCCAGATTTTTTAATGATCACCATTCTAACTGGCGTGAGATGGTATCTCAATGTAGTTTTGATCTGCATTTCTCTAATGACCAGTGGTGGTGAGCATTTTTTCATATGTTTGTTGGAATCACATATATATTCTTTTGAAAAGTGTCTGTTCATATCCTTCACCCACTTTTGAATGGCTTTGTTTGTTTTTTTCTTGTAAATGTGTTTTAGTTCTTTGTAGATTTTGGATATAAGTCCTTTGTCAGATGGGTAGATTGCAAAAATTTTTTCCCATTCTGTTGGTTGCTTGTTCACTCTACTGATTGTTTCTTTTGCTGTGCAGAAGCTCTGGAGTTTAATTAGATCCCATTTGTCTATTTTGCCTTTTGTTGCCAATGCTTTTGGTGTTTTAGTCATGAAGTCCTTGCCTATGCCTATGTCCTCAATGGTTTTGCCTAGGTTTTCTTTTAAGGTTTTTACGGTGTTACGTCTTATGTTTAAGTCTTTAATCCATCTGGAGTTAATTTAAGTGTAGGGTGTCAGGAAGGGGTCCAGTTTCTGCTTTCTGCATGTGGCTAGCCAGTTTTCCCAAAACCATTTATTATACAGGGAATCCTTTCCCCATTGCTTGTTTTCCTCAGGTTTGTCAAAGATTAGATAGTTGTAGATGTGTGGCATTGCCACTGAGGCCTCTGTTCTGTTCATTGGTCTATATCTCTGTTTTGTCACATTCAGGTACACCTATCAAACATAGATTAGGTCTTTTCACATAATCCCATATTTCTTGGAGGCTTTGTTCATTTCTTTTTACTCGTTTTTCTCTAATCTTGCCTTCTTGTTTTATCTCATTGAGTTGATCTTCAATTTCTGATTTCTTCTGCTTGGTTGATTCGGCTACTGAAACTTGTGTATGGTTCGTGATGTTCTCGTGTTGTGTTTTTCAGCTCCATCAATTCATTTATATTTGTCTCTAAGCTGTTTATTCTCATTAGCATTTCATCAAACCTTTTTTCAAAGTTCTTAGTTTCTTTGCATTGGGTTAGAACATGATCTTTTAGCTCATAGAAGTTTGTTATTACCCACCTTCCGAAGCCTGTTTCTGTCAATTCATCAGACTCATTCTCCATCCAGCCTTGTTCCTTTGCTGATGAGGAGTTGTGATCCCTTGGAGGAGGAGAGGTGGTCTGGTTTTGGGTATTTTCATCCTTTTTGTGCTGGTTTCTTCCCATCTTTGTGGATTTATCTCCCTGTGGTCTTTGTAGTTGGTGGCTTTCAGATGGGGTCTCTGGGTGGACATTCTTTATGTTAATGTTGAAGTTATTCATTTCTGTTTTTTAGTTTTCCTTCTAACAGTTAGACCCCTCTGTTGTAGGCCTGCTGGAGGTCCACTCTAGACCCTGCTTGCCTGGGGATCACCTGCAGCAGTTGCAGAACAGTAAGGGTTGCTGCCCATTTCTTCTTCTGTTATCTTTGTCCCAGAAGGATACCCTCCAGATGTCAGCCTGAGCTCTACCTTATGAGGTGTCTCTTTAGATATATGCGGGTCGGGGAACTGCTTGAGGAGACAGTCTATCCCTTATAGGAGCTCAGGTGCTGAGCTGTGAGCTCTGTTGTACCATTCAGAGCTGCTGGGAATGTACATTTAAGTCTGCTGCAGCAGAGCTCATAACTGCCTTTTTTTTCCAGGTGCTCTGTCCTGGGAAGATGGGGCTTTATTTATAAGTTTCTGATGTGCTGCTGCCTTTTTTTCAGGGATGCCCTGCCCAGCATGGAGTAGTCTAGTCACAGTCTGCCAGCAGAGGCATTGCTGAGCTGCCATGGGCTCTGCCCAGCTGCTGTGTGAACTTCCTTGCAGTTTTGTTTATAGAGGTATAATTAGGACTGCTTTGGTAATGGCAGTCTGCCTCAGTCATGGCAGGCTGTCTCTGTAATGGTGGACTGCCTTGGTAATGGTGGATTGCCTTGGTAATGGTGGACTGCCTCAGTAATGGCAGACTGCCTCTGTAATGATGAACTGCCTCAGAAATGGTGGACTGCCTCTTTAGTGTTGGACTGCCTCAGTAATGTTGGATGCCCTTCCCCCCACAGAGCTGGATCGTCCCAGGTCCAGCTGCACTTGCTGTGAAACTCTCAATCCAGAGCATTTCAGATTGCTGGTCTTTGCGGGGTCGGGACTGGCTGAGCCAGATCACCTGGCTCCCTGTTTCAGCTCCCTTTTTTCAGTTGAACCGGTGACTCTGTCTCCCAGGCGTTCCAGGTGCCAGTTGAAATGGCACCCAGATTTGTGTGAGTTTTTGTGCGGAGACCCACTGTACCAGCTGAAACAGCTGTGCTGGAGACTTGTGGTACTTTTCTGCCTGGGAATCTGCTGGTCCGTGGGCAGTAAAAATTGATTTGGAAATGCAGTGATCACTCACTCTGCATTTTTGCTGGGATCTGCAATCCAGAGCTGTCCCTATTTGGCCATCTTGTATCTCAGGATTTGTTTTGAGTGTGGGTGAATCTCCAAATTCTGATGTCCCCCAAATTCAAGTGGAGGTTGCAAATCACACTGCCCAGTCATTTGGGGAATCCCAAATTCTCTTTCTCTTTCTTTTATCTATTTTTATTTTTATTTTAAGACAGGATCTCACTCAGTTGGCCAAATTGGAGGGCAGTGGTGATCTCAGCTCATTGCAGCCTCTGCCTCCCAGGTTCAAGCAATTCTCATGCCTCAGCCTTCCAAGTAGCTGGGACTACAGGCACCAGTCACCACGCCTGGTTAATTTTTTGTATTTTTTGGTAGAGATGGGGTTTTAGCATGTTGGCCTGGCTGGTTTCAAACTCATGACCTCAAGTGATTCACCTGCCTTGGCCTCCCAAGGTGCTGGGATTACAGATGTGAGCCACCGTGCCTGGCCTCTCTCCCTTTCTTTTAGAAATGAAACCTAGTAGAGCTCCTGTGCTTTCTCTCATGGTCCTTTTGCTCCTCTATTCTGGAGCACCACCTGAATCAGGCAGGAACAATGAGCCACTACTGAAGACAGATTCATTTTCACTTGCGAAACTGCTGTTGGTTGTGTAATATTTTCAGTCTTTTAGAGCATGTGTCAGTCTAAGCAAGCATGACAGAATCAGTGTGGCAGGAAAGTAAAGATTTGCATTTATTCTCTCTGTGTGATTCTATTCCCCTGACTCCTCCCCACACAGCAGGTAACCAGCCTTTTTTCAGCAGCAAAAATTGCTTGGAGTATCTACTAGTTTCTGCAGTTGAATTTTGTTGTGAAGTCTAAGCTCACTGAAGAATTTTGCTGGGTGTTCTGAGAGGGGGGGGAGGCTTTTAGTGGTGCTAAGCGAGGAAGATGGGGAGATGCTTGCAAAGAGTTTCCTGAGAAATAGTTGGAATGTTGGTGGGGGCCTGTGGGTCATTCCCAGGTGTTTTACTGGAGTGGGGACAGCACCTCAGAGGCTTAGGAGCTCCCAGCCAGAAGCAGCAGGACCTTGTAATATGAGGACATCCTTTGGGTTGGGAGACTGAGGCTCTCTGATAACCAGTGAACCAGTGACTGGAGAAAATTCATAGATATCTTCACATCATATGAAAATGATGACAATGATGGTGATAGATATTTGCTGCATAGCTAAATGCCAGACATTATTCTAAGATACTTGTATATATTAACTCACTTACCATCTAAAACTCTACAGGTAGTTACTATCATATCTCCATGAATCATCAGAGAGGTTAATTAAATTTCCCAACATCTCACACTAGCAAGTGGTAGGACCAGGATGCAAATCCAGGTAGTCTGATTCTAGAGCTTTCAGATAATGTCATTTTTACCTCTTTAAATGAGGCTGGGAGACCTTTGCATGACCTCAAGTTGGAGGTGGCAGTGAGTAGGAAGAAACAGAGCCCCATAGTGATTAGAATTGAATTTTCCATAACCTGCTGTAATGGAGACTGAGTTTTATTTAGCTTTATAGAAAGGAAATAAAGAAATGTGACTTTTTTTTGTATTGCTAGCTTGTAGACCAAAGATCAAACCTTTTTCATATATAAAAAACTTATTTTTAAAATACTGTGTTAACATTACCACCAACAAATACAAGGTAGGGAATTGACTTCAGACTGCATGCAGTCTGCATATCTCATTCTCTCATCAGGTCTAGCTCACCTACTGACTCTCTCTAGTTGTGGCTCTCTAAAGAGACTCCTCCTCACTGAGACCTAGTGGGGCCAACACAGCTAGATGTGGAAATGAGCTGTGTGCTCCAAAAAGATGGGTGCCATGGTAACCTCATGAACAAGGAAGGGTTGGTGATTCTGAGTCAGGTGGGTGGGCTTTTGTAGACACACAAACAAATGCATATTCATTGATTAAACAACTTCCCAGTGTTTTTTTTTTGTGCTTGAAGTGTATCATTATATGAACGCAAAACAAAATGAAAAACAACATGCAAAGAAAATTTCCTTTCTATTTATCACTAGCTTGAGGGTATGATTTAGACAATATTTCTAAAGAGGAATAAAAGAGAAAGAATAATTTAGACACTCCAAAAAGCTATGATTTCAAGAGGGTTGTGAGCTGTTGGATAAGCTACGATGGGTGTTGGGAGCCACCCCAGGAGAACCAGTTTGTGGTCACATGGATTCTCCTGCAGTTCTTTGAATAGATTGAGTTTTTCTTGCCTCTGGATCTTTGTACTTGCTGTGTCCGTTGTCTAAAAAGCTCTTCCTTTACTTTTCTTCATGGCTGGCCCTTCTCAGCCTTCCATGACCACGCCTTGTAAAATAGGTCCTTTTTCCTGGTTCTGCTGTTGTAACCGAGTTAGAAGGAAACACGCCACACTTTGAGTTCCAAATTAAGAGTCCTTTATTAACTGGAGATTGAGAGACGGCTAATGCTCAAAATTCTTTCAGCCCCAAAGAAGGGGCTTGATTTCCCTTTATACCTTGATTTAGGTAGAGGAGGAGGAGCCTAGCTAAATTTTACAGAATTTTACAGAAGCAGAACAAGCAAGTTAGATAAGGAAGCTGGTAACCAGGGGGCAGGAGGTTCCTAGGATTGTTGGTTGCTAAGGGTATTTCCATACAATCATCAAGGGGGTAGCAGGGGGAACTTTCCATACCGTCAATCACCAAAGAAGGTATTCACAATAGGAGTAGACTTGCCAAGCAGGATGTGGTTACAGTGGTTACAGGTGCTGTGAACAGTGTGAACCACTCTTAATGGCTCAAAGCTTCTAAGTACAGCATAACCCAGCTATGAACCTGTGGGGTCTATGGCAGGGAGGGAGAAGCCAAGCTGGAGCCTACTTCCAAGATGGAGTCAGTTAGGCTAACACAGGCTAGGTTATTACACTGCCTCTCAGCATCCTGCTTGCTTCCTTCATATCTCTATCATAATCTTAAATATGGTGCTTGCTTACTTCCTAATCAGGTTTTTTATTTATTTGATCTGCTCCCCACTCCCTGCTCCCTGCCATACTATAAGCTCCATGAAGTTAGAGGCTGTTCTGTTTACCCCAGTACTCAGCAGAGTGTTTTGTATAGAAAGTGTTATCAATTAATATGTGTTGGATAAGGTGTGAATGGAACTCCCAGGAGTCAGGCTTTGATGTACAATTGGTAGTTCGTTTTCCTTCCCTCAGCAGTGCTACACTTGAAAAAAAACCTCTCTGCTTATATTCACTTTGTCTCATCAAACCCTTTTCACATTATTATCTTGATTTGGCCGGGCCCTAGGCTTCTGTTTTGTAGATGACTGTTACGTTTATTCCTTGTCAACCTGATTCTCCACCATGCTTTTGTCTCTTATTTTTGCTGTTTGACCTGATTTCTCCCAACTCCTACTGCTTTCCTTCTTAGCCATGGCTCCTGTGACATTATCACTGAATTGACTGGATTAGATTCCCATAGCAGATGCATTCTAATTAAAATTAAAAAATAATTTAATTGAACCAAAAAAGCTACACTTTCATGAAAGATAAAAACCAGATTTTAGCATAATTTTAATTAAGCTTATCTTAATTTTTTTTATTCTTATTTATTTATGTATATTGGAGACAGGGTTTCTCTCTGTCACCCAGGCTGGAGTGCAGTGGCACAATCATGGCTCACTACAGCCTCATCTTGTTCTCAAGTAATCCTCCCGTCTCAGCCTCCAAAGTAGGTAGGACTATAGGCACACTCTACCTTGCCTGGCTAATTAAAAAATAAATTTTTTGTAGAGACAGTGTCCCACTATGTTGCCCAGGCTGGCGTTAAAGTCTTGGCCTCACATGATCCTCTCCCTTTAGCCTCCCCAAATGCTGGGATTACAGGTACAATCCACTATATTATCCAGCTGAGCTCATCTTAATAGACAATTTAAAAAAATACATGGGTTGGTTATTCAATTCCATCTTCCTATTGTAAAACTTAAAAAAAAAACTATTTTATTATGAACTCCTTTTGAAAGTTTTACTAAAAAAAACACACTACATTCAGGATATCCTTCAAGGAACTCAGAGTGCTCAAATTCTTTAATCAATTTATTTGATGAGGAATACACCTAAAATGACCTTACTAAAGAAGCCTACCACTAGTTGGAAATCAAGACATGGAAGTTAAGGGAATAATTCTTATTAGGAATTCCCTGACTTTCTCAGAAGAGACAATATCTTTATCACTAAATGCCCTTCATTCTTAGCAAGAGATTTGGGATTTTGAACGTCATCTAAAAGGAAAAATCCTTCACCAAAAGGACAATTTCTTTTACTTTCTGATTGGTGCCAAAGTGTTTCTATTTTCGTGTCTAGACTGAAACAACATTATCTTTCTGCTACCTAGTTTCTGAACTCTTTCAACACCCTCTGCTTCAATGGAGAATAGAATCAGCCTCAGAAATTTATTCTTATCTTTGTCAGTGTCCCTTCTGCACATAAGATGGAGGCTTTACATTACGTTTGGAGAGAGCAGGTGGGAGGAGCAGCTGGTATGAGAAGTGAGCAGCCTGACAACAGTAAAAGTGAGAAGCGTGTGAGCATGTGTGTGTGTGTGTGGACATGCGTGTGTGTGTGTGTGTGTGTGTGTGTGGAGAGAAAGTGCCACAATATGAAAATTTTCCCTTAAATTGTAAACCTTACAGTCTGTTCTCCAGAGCTAATAGTACAGTTAATGTGCCAGGTAAAAAGTCAGTGAGACCCTAGACATTGTGAAAATCAGAACAACAGAAATTTGGATTAATATTTATTAAAGCAAAGCAATGTACAATGAATTTCAGTGATATATTATAGCATTATGTTTTTGGTTGTTTCTTTTATTTTACTCA
This sequence comes from Sapajus apella, assembly GCF_009761245.1. Lineage (NCBI taxonomy): Eukaryota > Metazoa > Chordata > Mammalia > Primates > Cebidae > Sapajus > Sapajus apella. Next base: position 3,126,982 of record NW_022437001.1, read on the forward strand.
GAATACTTCTGTGTCCTTATTCTGTGTCAGGTTCTGTCACCACCTCTGGGGGCGGCTGGGAACAAGACAAAGACTCCTATTCTTATTGAATTTACTAATTTTTTTTTCTTTTCCAGGCAGGGTCTCATTCTGTCACCCAGGCTGGAGTGTAGTGGTGCGATATTGGCTCACTGTAACCTCCACATCCCAGGATCAAGCCATCCTTCCACTTCAGGCTCCTGAGTAGCTGGGACTACAGGTGCATACCACCACACCTGGCTAATTTTTGCATTTTTTTTTTGTAGACACAGGGTCTCACTATGTTGCTCAGGCTGGTCTCAAACTTCTAGGAGCAAGCAATCTGCCTGCTTTGATCTTCCATACTAATTTTCTTTAAATGACATAAAACTAAGGCTATTTTGGGAATGCTGTAACTGTTGCTTTTTCACAATGAAATAAACATTGTCCCTTTTTCAAGTTTCAATTTTTTTAAAAGTTTCAATTATTAATAAATTATTTTAACATTAGATCTGTTGCAACAATGCATTTTACAGAGCTATCAAATTGAAATCTTTCAACTTTTCATCTGGAATGCTACCTGAAATTGAAAGCCTACATACCTTTTCAAACATTTACATTAGCCCAAGTTGATACATTTAATTGAAGATTATAGACTATAATTTTAATCTTTTTCATTGTGTGAGCCATTCCCTTTTATTCTATTATATTTCAACCTAATTAAATGATTAATTTGAATAGGTAATATATGAATATATTACAGCATTAAAAATATGCACAGAGTCATGAATACTAAGAGTAAATTTCCCTTATTTCCTCTCTCCTGGCCAGCTTCTCTTCCCTGGAGGCAGCCTTTGTTATGAGTTTCTTACATATGTTTAGAAAGATATTCATTACAGAAGCCAACATATGCATATATGTGTATATATATATATTTATCTGCTTCTGCAAGCCCCAAAGGAATGATAATACACATATTTTTCTGCATTCCCTCACTCAACAATATATCTTTTTTTAAATTTCAAATTTGTATATAGAAAGCTCCTTTTGACAGTTATATAGAATTCCATTGTGTAAATATACTGTATTTTATTTAACCAGCTCCTGTTGATGGACATTTAGGTCCTTACTAATCTTTCCAAGTAATGCAATGATGCATGTCCTTGTGCATTCAGAATTTGGCAAATATTCATACGTATTGTAGGATAAATATCTGGAACAGTAATCCTAATTCAAAAACTATGCACACTTGTGCTTTTCATATATATATAGTCAAATTGCTCTCAATATGTTGTACCAATTCACACTGATAATATATTCTTTGGACAAGCTTTTGAGAAAACAGGAACTTAGGTATTACCAATTTTTTGATTCTTATAAAGCTAATAGGTAGAAAATGCTACCTCTTAGTAACTTTAATTTCTATTTCAGTAATCATGAGTAAGACTGAGCATCTTTTCACATGTTTAAGAGTTATTCACATTTCCTGTTTTTAAATGGCTTAAAACAACACAAACTTACTATATTATGGCTCTGGAGGTCATATGTCTTTTCTCCACATTTTCTTTTTCATAAACTGTCTTTTCATAATCATTGCCAGTTTTTCAGCAGAGCTATTGGCATTTAGCCCTAGTGTAATGCAAAATATGGTGAAAATATTTTATCCAGTTTATTGTTTTCTTTTAACATTGTTATGGTGTTTTTTTTCATGCAGAGTTTTGATGTAGTTGAATTGATCAACCTTCCATTTTCTGTTGTCTAGGTTTTGTGTTGTATTGAGAAGGGCCTTCTTATCTCAAAACTATAAAAATAATTTTCTGATGTTTTCATACATTTATAGTTTTTGCTTTGTTTTTAACATTTAAATATTTAAGACTTCTGGAGTTTTTTTGGTGTAAGATATGATACTGGGACAAAAGGAACTATAGTGGTTAATGATAATTAAAGTAATGAGAAACTGAATAAGATTGATGATTCTGTGTCTCTCTCGGGCAGGTTCAGAACTTGTATAATATTTCATAATGAAGGAATTCCCATCTCATTAATTCACTGTCAGAAACTTCTATTTCCAAAGTCACTTTATGGTCCAAGATGGCTGTTGGAGTGCCATCCAAGACTTATGGATTTCAGCCAGCAGGAAGGAGGAAAAGATGGAAAAAGGCATGTCTTTCTCCTTTAAAAACACTACTTGAAAGCTGTATATCAATTCTGTATTCATTTTACTGGCTAGTACTTAAGTCACAAGGCCATAGTGAACAGTCAGGGAATCAGGGAAATGAAACTATGTATCCAGCTAAAAATCAGGGATTCTGTGACAAAACAAGAAGTGAAGAATGGATATTGAGGGATAATTCATAGTCTGTGCCACAAGATCCAATTTTATTTATTTTCTAGATGGCTATCTACTTGTTCCAACAGTATTTATAAAGTAATTCATTGTCATCCACACATCTGAAATGCCACTTCGTTAATTTTTGTACATACTGGGTTTATTTTTAGATATATTCTGTTTTATTTTCTGTTCTTCTCTATATATGCCAGGACCACACTGTTGTGTTTTTAGTCTACAGTCTTTCATATGATTAGAAAATATTATTTCTACTTTTTTTTCCTTCAGAATTTAGCATTCTTTTGTAGGAGGCTACATAGGATTTTTTAAAAAATAATACAACTGGTCTATGGACATTTGGAAAAAAACATTTATCATCTCTTTCCAGAGTATGAAAGTGGTTCTAAAAAAATAGCATATATATCTACTTTATTAGGCATTTTCCTGTAAATTCTTATATATTTTTGTTTGAACTTTCATAAGCTGGGATAACTGAATAAAAACTACTGCCATTAATATATTTATGTATATTTCTTGTAGTGTCTCATGTTTTTGCTTCATAAATGTTGATGATTGGCTGTTAGGTGCCTAGGTATTTGTTACTCTTAGATATCCATTGTGTGTTGCATCCTTTATTCTGACAAAATATATTCATCTTGGTTAAATATTTTTGGCCTTCAATTCAGTTGAGTCTGACTATTAAGATCATGACTGCCTCTTTCCTAACGTTTATATATGCTGACAAGTTTGCCCATTATTTTTCTCTTCCAACTTTTTTGAATCACTTTTTAAAGTTGTTTCTTTTATGTCTTAGCATTTTGTTAAGTGCAATCAGTTTTTCTTCTCTCTCCTTATTTTTGAGTTAGTTTCCTAGTTATTTGTTAGTTCTGTTCATTATTTTAGGTCTCTGTTTCTATAAGTTAAAGAACTCATAAATAAGCTGCCTTTACTTTGCTTTCTATTTCTTTTGATAACTTGGAAGGTTTGTATTTTGTTCAACTGATTACTTTTTGGTTGAAACTTCATTAAATATTCTTAACCATCTATTTTTTCTAGTTAATATATCAACTCCATACTATAAGCAATGAGAAAATGAGCATATTTCTACATTCTCTGGCTACCTGTAACCAACGACTTGGTTTTAGTTATTTATATTCTTTTTCTAAATATTTACCTGTAAGTAAATACTTGACTTAAAGTATTTTTACTTGACAAGTTCACTTTATTTATTTATTTATTAAAAATTTTATTATTTATTTATTTATATATTTTATTGCACTTTAGGTTCTGGGGTACATGTGAAGAACATGCAGCATAATTGCATAGGTACATACATGGCAAGGTGGTTTGCTGCCTCCATCCCCCTATCACCTATATCTGGCATTTCTCCCCATGTTATCCCTTCCCAACATCCCTGTCCCTGCTATCCCTCCCCTATTCTCCCCCGACAGACCCCAGTGTGTAATGCGCCCCTCCCTGTGTCCACGTGTTCTCATTGTTCAACACCTGCCTATGAGTGAGAACATGTGGTGTTTGATTTTCTGTTCTTGTGTCAGTGTGCTGAGAATGATGGTTTCCAGATTCATCTATGTCCCTACAAAGGACACGAACTCATCATTTTTTACGGTTACATAGTATTCCATGGTGTATATGTGCCACATTTTCCTTGTCCTGTATATCATCAATGGGCATTTGAGTTGGTTCCAGGTCTTTGCTATTGTAAACAGTGCCACAATGAACATAGGTGTGCATGTGTCTTTATAACAGAACAATTTATAATCATCTGGACATATACCCATAATGGGATTGCTGGGTCAAATAGAATTATTATTTCTAGGCCCTTGAGGAATCGCCACACTGTCTTCCACAATGGTTGCACTAATTTACACTCCCACCAACAGTGTAAAGGTGTTCCTATTTCTCCACATTCTCTCCAGCATCTGTTGTCTCCAGATTTTTTAATGATCACCATTCTAACTGGTGTGAGATTGTATCTCAATGTAGTTTTGATTTGCATTTCTCTAATCACCAGTGGTGATGAGCATTTTTTCATATGTTTGTTGGCCACATATTTGTCTTCTTTTGTAAAGTGTCTGTTCATATCCTTCACCCACTTTTGAATGGCTTTGTTTGTTTTTTTCTTGTAAATGTGTTTTAGTTCTTTGTAGATTTTGGATATTAGCCCTTTGTCTGATGAGTAGATTGCAGACATTTATTCCCATTCTTTCTGTTGGTTGCCTGTTCACTCTAATGATTGTTTCTTTTGCTGTACAGAAGCTCTGGAGTTTAATTAGATCCCATTTGTCTATTTTGCCTTTTGTTGCCAATGCTTTTGGTGTTTTAGTCATGAAGTCCTTGCCTATGCCTATGTCCTGAATGGTTTTGCCTAGGTTTTCTTCTAGAGTTTTTATGGTGTTAGGTCTTATGTTTAAGTCTTTGATACATCTGGAGTTAATTTTAGTGTAAGATGACAGGAAAGGGTCCAGTTTCTGCTTTCTGCATGTGGCTAGCCAGTTTTCCCAAAACCATTTATTATACAGGAAATCCTTTCCCCATTGCTTGTTTTCCTCAGGTTTGTCAAAGATTAGATGGTTGTAGATGTGTGGCATTACTTCTGAGGCCTCTGTTCTGTTCCATTGGTCTATATCTCTGTTTTGGTACCAGTACCATGCTGTTTTGATTACTGTAGCCTTATAGTATAGTTTGAAGTCAGGTAGCATGATGCCTCCAGCTTTGTTCTTTTTGCTTAGAATTGACTTGGCTATGGGGGCTCTCTATTGGTTCCATATGAAGTTTAAGGTGTTTTTTCCAAGTTCTGTGAAGAAGGTCATTGGTAGCTTGATGGGGATAGTGTTGAATGTATAAATTACTTTGGGAAGTATGGCCATTTTCACAATATTGTATCTTCCTAACTATGAGCATGGAATATTTTTCCATCTGTTTGTGTCCTCTCTTATTTCCTTGAGCAGTGGTTTGTAGTTCTCCTTGAAGAGGTCCTATACATCCTTTGTTAGTTGTATTCCTAGGTATTTTATTCTCTTTGTAGCAATTGTGAATGGCAGTTCGTTCTTGATTTGGCTCTCTTTATGTCTGTTATTGGTGTGTAGGAATGCTTGTAATTTCTGCGCATTGATTTTGTATCCTGAGACTTTGCTGAAGTTGCTTATCAGTTTCAGGAGAGTTTGGGCTGAGACAATGGGGTATTCTAAATATACAATTATGTGGTCTGCAAATAGAGACAATTTGACTTCCTCCTTTCCTAATTGAATGCCCTTTATTTCTTTTTGTTGCCTGATTGGTCTAGCTAGAACTTCCAATACTATATTGAATAGGAGTGGTGAGAGAGGGCATCCTCGTCTAGTGCCAGATTTCAAAGGGAATGCTTCCAGTTTTTGCCCATTGAGTTTGATATTTGCCATGGGTTTGACATATATAACTTTTATTACTTTGAGATATGTTCCGTCGATACCTAGTTTAGTGAGAGTTTTTAAGCACAAAGCGCTGTTGAATTTTTTCGAAGGCCTTCTCTGCACCTATTGAGATAATAATGTGGTTTTTGTCTTTGGTTCTGTTTATGTGGTGGATTAGGTTTATAGACTTGCATATGTTGAACCAGCTGTGCATCCCCAGGATGACGCCTACTTGACCATGATGGATAAGCTTTTTGATGTGCTTTTGCAATCAGTTTGCCAGTTTTTTATTGAAGATTTTTGCATCTGTGTTCATCAGGGATATTGGTCTGAAGTTTTTTTTATGTTGAGTCTCTGCTGGGTTTTGGTATCAGGATGATGTTGGTCTCATAAAATGATTTGGGAAGGATTCTTTCTTTTTGGATTGTTTGGAGTAGTTTCAGAAGGAATGGTACCAGCTCCTCTTTGTATGTTTGGTAGAATTCGTCTGTGGACCCATGTAGACCTTGGCTTTTATTGGTTAGTAGGCTATTAATTGCTGCCTCAACTTCAGACCTTGTTATTGGTCTATTCAGGGTTTTGACTTCTTCCTGGTTTAGGCTTGGGAGGTTGCAAGTGTCCAGGAATTTATCCATTTCTTCCAAGTTTACTGATTTATGTGCATAATGTTGTTTGTTGTAATCTCTGATGGTAGTTTGTATTTCTGTGGAATCGGTGGTTATATCCCCTTTATTGTTTTTATTGCATCTATTTGATTTTTCTCTCTTTTCTTTTTTATTAATCTGGCCAGCGGTCTATTTTGTTGATCTTTTCAAAAAACCAGCTCCTAGATTTATTGATTTTTTGAAGGTTTTGTGTGTGTGTGTGTGTGTGTGTGTGTGTGTCTCTATCTCCTTCAGTTCTGCTCTGATCTTAGTTATTTCTTGTCTTCTGCTAGCTTTTGAGTGTTTTTGATCTTGCTCCTCTAGCTCTTTAAATTTTGATGATAGGGTGTCAATTTTAGATCTTTCCTTTCTTCTCATGTGGGCATTTTTTTCCCCATTTATTTATTTTATTGCATTTTAGGTTTTGGGGTACGTGTGAAGAACATGCAATATTGTTGCATAGGTACACACGTGGCAGTATGATTTGCTGCCTTCCTCCCCATCACCTACATCTGGCATCTCTCCCCTTGCTATCTCTCCCCAACTCCCCAGCCCCCTCATGTGGGCATTTTTTTGCTATAAATTTTCCTCTAGACACTGTTTTAAGTGTGTCCCAGAGATTCTGGTACATTGTGTCTTCATTGTCATTGTTTTTGAAGAACATCTTTATTTCTGCCTTCATTTCATTGTTTATCCAGTCAGCATTCAAGAGCCAATTGTTCAGTTTCCATTAAGTTGTGTGGTTCTGAGTAAGTTTCTTAATCCTGAGTTCTAATTTGATTGCACTGTGGTCTGAGAGACTGCTATGCTTTCTGTTCTTTTGCATTTGCTGAGGAGTGATTTACTTCCAAGTATGTGGTCAATTTTAGAGTAGGTGTGATGTGGTGCTGAGAAGAATGTATATTCTGTGGATTTGGGGTGAAGATTTCTGTAGATATCTGTTAGGTTTGCTTGGTCTAGATCTGAGTTCAATTCCTAGATATCCTTGTTAATTTTCTGTCTGGTTGATCTAATATTGGCAGTGGAGTGTTAAAGTCTCCCACTATTATTGTGTGGGAGTCTATGTCTCTTTGTAGGTCATTAAGAACTTGCTTTTTGTATCTGGGTGCTCCTGTTTTGGGTGCGTATATATTTAGGATTGTTAGCTCTTCTTGTTGCACTGATCCTTTTACCATTATGTAATGCCCTTCTTTGTCTCTTTTGATCTTTGTTGGTTTTGAGTCTATTTTATCAGGAGCTAGGATTGCAATTCTTGCTTTTTTTTGCTCTCCATTTGCTTGGTAAATCTTCCTCCATCCCTTTATTTTGTGCCTATATGTGTCCTTGCACATGAGATGGGTTTCCTGGATACAGCATATTGATGTGTTTTGACTTTTTATACAATTTGCCAGTCTGTGTCTTTTGACTGGGGCATTTAGCCCATTTACATTTAAGGTTAATATTGTTATGTGTGAATTTGATCCTGACATTTTGATGCTAGCTGTTTATTTTGCACATTAGTTGATGCAGTTTCTTCATGTGTTGATGCTCTTTACCATTTGGTACATTTTTGGGGTGGCTGCTACTGGTTGTTCTTTCTATGTTTAGTTACCATTTGGTACTTTTTTTGTAGTGACTGGTACTGGTTGTTCCTTTCCATGTTTAGTGCTTCCTTCAGGAGTTTTTGTAAGGCAGGCCTTGTGCCAAAATCTCTCAGCAATTGCTTGTCCATAAAAGATTTTATTTCTCTTTCATTTATGAAGCTTAGTTTGGCTGGATATGAAATTCTGGTTTTGAAAGTTCTTTTCTTTAAGGATGTTGAATATTGGCCCCCATGTCCTTCTAGCTTGTAGAGTTTCTGCCGAGACATCTGCTGTGAGTGTGATGGTCTTTCCTTTGTGGGTGACTTGACCTTTCTCTGTTTTTGCCCTTAGGATTTTTTCCTTCATTTCAACCCTCGTGAATCTGATGATTATGTGCCTTGGGGTTGCTCTTCTTGAGGAATATCTTTGTGGTGTTCTCTGTATTTCCTGGATTTGAATGTTGGCCTGCCTTGTTAGGTTGGGGAAATTCTTTTGGATAGTATCCTGTAGAGCGTTTTCTATCTTGGATTCATTCAGGTATGCCAATCAAGTGTAGATTAGGTCTTTTCACATAGTCCCATAGTTCTTGGAGTCTTTGTTTGTTTCTTTTCACTCTTTTTTCTCCAATCTTGCCTTCTCATTTTATTTCATTGGTTTGATCTTCTATCTCTTATATCCTTTCTTCTGCTTGATCGATTTGGCTTTTGAAACTTGTGCCTGCCTTGCGAAGTTCTCATGCTGTGTTTTTCAGCTTCATCAAGTCATTTCTGTTCTTCTCTAAGCTGTTTATTCTAGTTAGCATTTTGTCTAATCTTTTTTCAAGGTTCTTAATTTCTTTGCATTAGATTAGAACATGGTCTTTTAACTCAGAGAAGTTTGTTATTATCCACCTTCCGAAGCCTGCTTCTGTCAATTTGTCATACTCATTTTCTGCCTTGTTTTGTTCCCTTGATGGTGAGGAGTTGTGATCCCTGGGAGGGGAAGGGGTGTTCTGGCCTTTGAAGGTTTCATCCTTTTTGTGCTATTTTTTTTTTTTTCTGTCTTCATGGATTTATCTCCCTTTGATCTTTGAAGTTGGTGATTTTGGGAGAAATCTCAGAGTGGATGTTTTTTCTGTTGCAGCTGGAGCTATACCTTTTTTGGCCTGTAGAGGTGCTGCTGGGCTGCCTTGGATTCAGTCAGATTGCTGGGTGGATGGTCTTTTTGTTTGTTTGCAGTTGAAATTAGCCCTGCCTTCCTAATGGTGTCCCTCCTTCCCTGAGCTTGATCTTCCTGGTTGGGTTCAAACTGGTGTATGCATTGCCAAGTTCTCTAGCGCACAAGCTTCAGTTTGAGTTTTGTGGGGGGTAGGGCTTGCCAGGCCTTATGACCTGTTTCCCTGCTTTCAACCCTGCCTCTTTCTGTGGGACGGGTTGCTCTGTCCTGCTGGTTGCTCTGTCCAAACTTCCTCCCTAGTCTGGCTGATAACTTATGGCACCAGGTGAGAGCCGTAGCTCAGATTTGCATTGACAACCCTCAGTCTGGCAGGGCTCTCGTGGACTATGGGTTGCAGGAAGGATGAGGTAAGCATAAGATCCAAATCGGAGCACTGAGTGAAGTCCCCTGGCCCTCCAAGCCCACTGCATGTTATAGGTGGGGATGCGCCCTGCCCTGTCTTGGTTCGTTCTCCCCGGGTGGTGCTCTCCCTGCTTTGGCTCCCTCCCTGGGCTACTTTCAGAGTTCTTCCAGTACCCCCAAAATGAACCTGGCACCTCACTTGGAATCATGAAGTCTTCTAGCCCTACCAACAAGTTCACTTTAAATGATCTCTTTTGACTTCTGGCTATCGGGATTATTATACTAAAGGAACAGGGAAAACAAGTAAGAAATGAAGGTTGCCAGATAAGTATAGCCACAAAGTCCATGAAAATTGTGACCAAAACTCTCCATGACATCAATAAAATCTTAAAGAAGCAACAAGACTTTTATAAAATAAAAATGCATTGCCAGGACTTGACAGAGTTAATAAATAATAAATAAAATTCAAAGCAAAGATACAAGAGTTTAGAAAAGTTGGTCAGATACCAGAGAAAGATGGAAATGAACTTAAGAGAGTAAGACACTGTTTGAAACACAGCAATGAACACATGAGCTAGAAATGAGAAAAGTGAAAAAACTTTCAAAACACAAAAGAAAATGACTGATAGTAAAGACAAAGGTCATCGGTGTTTGGTATCTCTAATTTAGAGGAACAAATTAAAAATTTTTAAGATGTAAGTCAAAAAACAAAGAATAAATCAAAGAAGATGTAAAGATTTGAAGACTGAAAGAAAACATATTGTTATAGGAAAAATTAACACACAAAGTTTAACAACCGCACATATCGAAGTAAAATGAAAGGACTTTAAAGAATCCTTTAGGTATTGAGGCATGGAAGAACAAGCTATCTATAAGGGGAAGAAAATCAGGTTCAACTTGGATTTCTCCTCAGCAACAATCAAGATGAATATACAATTGGGAAATACATGAAAAATCTTCAGGAAAGAAAATGTAACTCTGAGATACGGGGGAAAAGTTACTTTCCCAGTTTTACTCATCACTCAACACAATACTTGTGACACCAGATGTGTGTGGGATTTTCCCCACAAACCAGACAACTCTCCAGTGAATACCAGTTAGGTTGTCTTCTAATTCAATTAAATTCTTTCATTGTCTGCCTGGAGGTAGCCCCAGATCCCAAGGTTAAGGGAGTTCAGTCACAGAAGACTATCCCCTACTTCAAATTCCAATCACAAGTCCCAGGCTGTGACCTATATTTTTGACCTACCATTTATAAATCAGGGTTCCCATGACCTTCAACTCAGTTTGAATAATTGGTTAGGACTGTTCACAGAACTCAGGGAAACACTTTACTTATATTTAACAGTTTATCAATAAAGGATATAATAAAGAATACAGATAAAGAAAGAAGGCACAAGGCAAGCTCTACAAAAACTGAAAACAGGAGCTTCTATGCCCATGGATGTGGTTGTACCATCCTCTCAGCACATGATACATTCACCAATCCAGAAGCTCTCCCAACCTTATAGTTCAAGGATTTTTAGGGACATTTATTAACTCCATTTTCAGGCCTTCTCTCTGCTCTAGAGAATGAGGGGTGAGTCTGAAAGCTCCAAACTTCCAAACATGGCTTGGTCATCCTGCAGAGCAGCCCTCATTTAGGAGTCCAGCAAAAGTCACCTCATTAGAACAAAATATGCTCTTATTACTCAGTAAATGCCAAGGGATTTAGGAGCTCATTTTCAGGAGCCAGAGTCAAAGATCAAATATTAGAACAAAAGATTCTCCTAGCACCCCTATCACTCAGGAAATTACAAGGATTTTAGGAGCTCTGTGCCAGGGGCTGGGGGCAGTTACATTTATTTCTTATTATTTCACAGTAACCCAAGGATTTAATCCCCAACGAAACAAACCTCAAATATAAAAATATGGGGAAAAAATTTGCACTTCTAAAAAGTCAAAGAATACATTTCCCCTAAGTGCCCTTCTGGAAGATGCTGTTAGAGAACAAACAGCAATGGATAGAAAGATGAATAGAGAATCTCCAATAAATAGAACTGACAGTGAGCATTGACTCTATCCATAGGACTAAAATTAAAATAAGTTTAAAATGTCAAAAATACTTGCTACTTTTCATGGCTAGCATATACAGTTAACTAATTTAAGAGAAAAATAATCAGACTTCATTGGAAATTCAGTTTTGTTGTGTTCTGCATCCAGACTAAAGAACCTTTAGGTTTCTCTTAGTATCAAATTCAAATTATATAAAGTTTTTATTTGAATAAGAAAATAACATTACAACTGCCATAGTTTTGAGCTGATTCACAGTTGTGGTTTTAAAAATTTTTTACAAAAGCCATATATCTGCATTGTAGAAAGTTAGAAAGCACAGATAAGCAAAATTACAATATAATGTTTCTATCACCAAGAGATTACTATTTTTAACCTTTTAGTGTATAGCCATGTTTTGTGAGACTATTTTTCTCAAAATTTGTTTTTTGAACATTCAGTTGGAAAAAATGTTTTTTCTCCATCAAAATAAATTTATTAACTGTATTTTGTGTCTGTGTTAATGAAAAAGTAAACTCTAGTGTAAAGAGAAACCCAAGAGGTGGTGCAGATAAGCAAAAAGGGAAAAAGACTTGAATGTCTAAGAAAGTGCAAACTCATTTGATGGTGAATTGCTCTCTTTTATAGATAATTTCATGAGCATCCACAGACTGCTTAGCAACACAGCTGGAGGTTATCAGTTCAGACAGGCTAGAGAAAAATGTCCAAATTACTTCTCAACCAAACTGGAAATGTTTTCCAAACACTGCATAACAGGAAGAAGCCCAGAGAATGAGTGGGAGCAGCAAGCCTAAAACATAAAGGAAACAATTCATTCTGTAGTCCGTTTTTAAATGACAATAGAATTGGCCTTTCCCTTTTTGCCTGATCTTCCAAGCACCTCACATGTATTACTGCGTTTTTTTGTAACATTATCAAATGGATTTTTTCTTCTATATTGCCATTAGTAATTTGAACATTTATATATTGAAGATTTATTTTTATTGGGTAGTATATGATAAATGAGACATTCCTGATAAATGATTTTACCTAAGGGTGAAGATGGCTCAAAATGGGCTTTCTAAAGACTGGCTGTATGGTGGAAGTGAAACAGATCACAATAGATGCCAGGGTTTTTGTTTTGGATAGAAATCTTTCTAAAAAGCCATGGTAAATCTTTGGAAATTATAGATTAAGAGAGATTATATAACCAAAGCAGAGTGGCATACTTTTATTCTGTAATTATTTGATTTTGATATCTCCGAAGTTAAACTAGCTTTGTAACATGGTTGCATATTAAGAGATGGAATGCATGATATTGAGTTAATTGTGAGAATTTCAGTGGCCCCAGATAAGTATAATCATGAAAAAAGTAAGATTGTTTGAAGACTGTAATGAATGCAAACTTATGACTTTGTCATTTTACTAAATTTATCGTTTGGGGCAAATTTTCTAATTTATGAGTTTTAGCTTTTGTATCTTTAAGATCTGACAAGTATTTAATTTTTTTTCTAAACTATTATTGTAAATGGATTTATTTTCTTGATTTTCTTTTTAGATAGTTATTAATATAAAGAAATGCAGCTGTTTTTAAAATTTTTAAATTAATTTTTAATGTTTATTTTAAGTTCACAGGTACATGCAATGGGAGTTTTTTTGTACAGATTACTTCATCACCCAAGGATTAAGCCTAGTACCCATTAATACGTTTTTTTGTCTTCTCCCTACCCCCACCCTCCACCATCAGGTAAGTCCCAGTGTGTGTTATTCCCCTCTATGTGGCCATGTGTTCTCATCATTTAGCTCCCACTTGTAAGTGAGAACACGCCTTATTTGTCTTTCTGTTCCTGCATTAATTTGCTATAGATAATGGCCTCCAGTTTCATCCATGTGCCTGCAAAGGACATAATCTCACTGTTTTTCATGGCTGCATAGTATTCCATGGTGTATATGTACCACATTTTCTTTATCAGGTCTAATATTGATAAGCATTTATGTCAATTCTATGTATTTTCTATTGTGAATAGTGCTGCAGTGAACATACATGTGCATGTGTCTTTATGATAGAATGATTTATATTCACCTGGGTATATACCTAGTAATGGAATTGCTGAGTTGAATGGTAATTCTGTTTTTAGCTCTTTTGCTTTCTACAATGATTGAAGTAATTTACATTTCTACCAATAGTGTATAAGCATTCCCTTTTCTCTGCAACCTTGCCAGCATCTGTTATTTTTTGGCTTTTTAATAATAGTTATTCTAACTGGTGTGAGATGGTATTTCATTGTAGTTTTAATTTGCATTTCTCTAATGATCAGTGATGTAAATTTTTTTAATGTTGATTTTGTATACTGAAACTTTACTAGTTGCAGAATGTTGTTAAATTTAAACATTACATTTTTTAAATGTTGGTTTTGTATACTTCAACTGTACTAGTTGCAGAATGTTGTTAAATTTAAAAATTATATGATTTTTTTTTTTGAGACAGAGCCTCCCACTGTCACCTAGGCTGTAGTGCAGTGGTGGGATTTTGGCTCACTGCAATCTCCACCTTCTGGGTTCAAGCAATTCTCTTGCCTCAGCCTCCCAAGTAGCTGGGACTACAGGCATGCACCACCACACCCAGCTATTTTTTTTTTGTATTTTTAGTAGAGGCGGGGTTTCACCATGTTGGCCAGGATGGTCTTGATCTCGTGACCTCGTGATCTGCCTGCCTTGGCCTCCTCAGCCTCCCAAAGTGCTGGGATTACAGACCTGAGCCACTGTGCCAGGCCTTATATATTTTTTTTTTAAAGTTGACTTTATATACTTCAACTTTACTAACTGCAACTTTACTAGTTCTAATAGCTTTTTGTGGAGCTCTTAGGATTTTCTACATATGGGATCATGTCATCTGCAAACAGGAATAGTTTTACTGCTTCCTTTCTGATTTAGATGTCTCTTATTCTTTTTCTTAACCAATTGCTCTGATGGGGACTTCAAGTACTATGTTGAATGTATGTGGTGATAGTTGGGATCCTTGCTTTATGCCAGATCTGAGAGGAAAAGCTTTCAGTTTTTTTCCCATTGATTATACGGTTAGCTGTGGACTTTTCATAAATAACTTTTACTGTGTGAGGAAATTTCCTTCTATACCTATTTTGTTGAGAGTTTTTATCATGAAAAGATGTTGAATTTTGTCAAATTCTTTTTCTGCATCAATTGAGATAATTGTGATTTTTATCTTTTATTTTGTTAATGTGGTATATGACAGTGATTGATTTTTGTATGTTAAACCAGCCTAGCATTCTGGGGATAAATCTCCCTATGTCATAATGTAGAATGATCTTGATATGTTGTTGAATTCAGTTTGCTGATATTTAATTGAAGAGTTTTACACCTATGCTCATCAAAGGTACTGGTCTGTAGTCCACTTTTCTTGTGGCATCTTTATTTGGTTTGGTGTCAGGATGATGCTGGTTTCATGAAATGAATCATAAACTTTCCTTTTACTTCTATTTTTTGAAGGGTTTGAAAAGAATTAGTATTAATTTTTCTTTGAATGTTTGGTAGAATACAGTGATGAAACTATCTGGTTTTTGGCTTTTATTTGTTGGGAGGACATTAATTACTATTTCAATTTCATTATTAGTTATTAATCTGTTCATGATTTCTAATTCTTTTTTATTCAGTCTTGATAGGTTGTATATTTCCACAGACATATCCATTTCCACTTATACAATATATTGGCATGTAATTGTTCATAATAGTCCCTTGTGATCTTTTAAAATTTTATTACTGAGGCTTCCATTGTAATGTTTCTTCTTTCTTTTCTGATTTTATTAACATAACCCAAGAGGTGGCTGATATGTTGTCTTAGTCCATTTGTGCTGCTGTAACAAAATACTTGAGACTTAGTAATTTATAAAGAATCAAAAGCCTCAGGCACCCTACTCTAATTGGGGAAAGCTGTGGCATGGGCTGTACCAAGGAAAGATTTGTCTCACGGAGATAACTATTTTTCCAAGGTCAAGGAACTGGCTGGTTCAGTATCTAGGGAGGGCCTTTTTCATTGATCATGTCTTCTCACTTTGGCACTCTCACATGGTGGAAGATGGAAGTGTAAGAGAGGTGAACACTCTCTGAAGCTTCTTTTATAAGGGCATTAATCTATTTATCAATCGAGATTCAGTTTCAACATGAATTTTGGAGAGAATATTTACATTTCAGCATCTATACACTGAAAATTATAACACATTAAGAAAAGAAATCGAAGAAGACACAAATAAATGGAAACATATCCTTTGTTCATAGATTGGAAGAATTAATATTGTTAAAATGTTTGCACTATTCAAAGCAATATATAAATTCAATGTGGTCTTTATCAAATTTCAATGGCGTTTTTCGTAGAGATGGAAAAAACAATTCATATAGAACCACAAAACATCCTGAACATTCTAAATTTCATAAAGAACCACAAAAGATCCTCAATAGCCAAGGCAATCTTGAGAAAGAAGTACAAAGTTGGAAGCGCCATACTTCCAGATTTCCAGCTATGTTACTGTATATACAGTAATCAAAATGGTTTCATACTGGCCTAAAAACAGACATGTAAACCAATGCAACAGGATTGAAAGCCCAGAAATAGGTCCAGGAATATATAGTCAACTATTTTTCAATAAGAGCACCAAGAATATATGATGGGGAAAAGATAGTCTCTTCAGTAAATGGTGCTGGGAAAACTGGATAGTCAGATGCAAAATAATAAAAATGGACATTTATCTTATGCCATACACAAAAAATCAACTCCAAATGGATTCAAGATCAATTTGTAAGACTTGAAACCATAAACTTTATAAGAAAACATAGGAGAAAGGCTTCTTGACATTGGCTTTGGAATGTTATTTTGGTTATCATACAGGCAACAAAAGCAAAAATAAACAAATGGAAGTATATCAGACTGAAAAGCTTTGCACATCAAAGTAAACAAACAGTCAACAAAATGCAAAGGCAACCTACAGATTGGGAGAAAATATTTGTAAACCACATTTCTGATAAGGTATTAACACCCAAAACACATAAGGAACTTAAACAACTCAACAGCAGAAAGCCAAATAATCTGATTAAAACATGGGTAAAGGATCTGAATAGACATTTTTCCAAAGAAGACATAAAAATGGCCAACAGGTATACAAAAAGGTACTCAGCCTTGCTAATCATCAGGGAAATGTAAGTCAAAACTATGGTGAGATATCCCTTACACCTCTTAGGACTGTTATAAAAAGATGAAAGATAGCAAGTGTTAAGGAGGACGTGAGCAAAAGGAACACTAGTAGACTGTTGGTGGGAATGTAAATTGGTACAACCAATTTGGAAAACAGTGTGGAGATTCCTCAAAAAATTAAAAATAGAACTACTATATGATCCAGCAATCCCTCTTCTAGGCATATATCCAAAGGAAATAAAATCAGTACCTTGAAAAGTTATCTATGCTTCCATGTTCATTGCGGCTTTAGTCACAATGGCTAAGATTTGAACCCAACCTAAGTGTCCATTGACAGATGAATGGATAAAGAAATTGTATTGTAGAGTGTGTGTGTGTGTGTGTGTGTGTGTGTGTGTGTGTGTATGTATACAAAATGTGATATTATTCAGCCTTAAAAAAGAAGGAGATTCTGCCATTTTCGACAACATAGATGAATCTGGGAGACATTCTGCTAAGTGAAATAAGCCAGAGACAGAAAAAATACTGCATGACCTCATTTATATGTGGACTCTAAAAAAGTTGAGTACATAGAAGCAGAGAAAGAACGATGGTTACTAGGGACCTAGGGGTAGGGAAAATGGGGAGATGTTGGTCAAAGGGTTCAAATGGACAGTTCTATGATGAATAAGTGCTGGAGACCTAATGTACACCATGGTGATTATAGTTAATAATTATGTATCATACACTTAATATTTGCTAAAAGAATAGATCTTAAGTTTTCTCACTACACATACAAAAAAGTAATTACATGAGGTAATGGATATATTACTTGTTTATGGTAATCATTATATGTATATCAAAACATCAGTGTACGCTTTGAATATATGTCATTTTTAAATTTGCCAATTATGCCTGCTTCAATAAAGCTTAGAATATGGAAAGTAATATTCATTTCACAAGGTTGTTAGAGTTGTGATAATATCTACAAAGCGCTTAATACAAGGCCAGCCATATGTAATAGGTGCTTAATGAATGAAAAGTAATTCCAAACCAAACAAACTGAGGGGTAAGTTTTATAAGTAGAGGAAAGTTAATTGAAGTATCCTTCTTTCTTTCATGTACCAGAGACACTTGCACTTAACAATTGTACAAAAATAATTTCTATGTCTGTCTCCCCTCTTCCAACTGTGAGATTTTCAAGATGGGAGAATGTCTTTATTGTTACGTACTCATACCTAGGATCATTGCTGACATGTAACACATAATCAATATTCGTTGCAGTGAGCTGAACTGAAATTGACCACCATTAACTGTTTTTCTCTGCATGCTACTGTATTGTGGGAAAATAGCTGAACAAATATTCCCTAACTGTGGAGTATGTTTGTGATTTTTCTGACTTAAAATAGGAAGTATTTGATATACATAACATTCAACTGCCGGGAGGGCTCTGGGCAATACCTCAAAGGGAGAGATGTCATCTGAACCTGAGAGCAGGACAACAGGACTGCTTTGAGGACAGATATGTCATGTATTAAGATGCTCTGGACTGAGAAAGCAAAAAAGTGTCGAATATGAATTAAATGGAAATTAAATGGACAAATCACAAGGACTCTGCTTCATTTATTTACAATCAAGCTGTTTCTCACACAGGCAAGTTCTGCCTGAGTCTGACTGGGGTGAGTGATAGCAAGGAGTTCCTTTCTTTCCTTCAGGTGTGGTAGGTGCTAAAGTTAAAAAGGTGAATCTCAGCTTCTACCCCTGTGAGCTAGCCTAGGGACAATGAGGATGTGCACTTCCCTTGCAATGTTCTACCTAATTTTCACCAAAATAATCCTTAAAGTTTATAAGTTCCTTTAAAAAATTTTTTAACCCTTTTTCTTCTTGCCCTGAGCATCATTGTGCTTCTGTCTTAGCCAAAGTTTCCCTCTTGCCCCCAGTGTTGTCGTTATAGTTCTGGTTCAACTTCCACATTGCCAAATTCCTAATAAATTATTATAATGGTCATTTCAGAATGGAAGGGACTACTGGTGAATTTAATTTCATTTATTTGGGCTTTTCCTTATTTTAATTTTTAGTTAAAAAATGTAATGCTTCACAAATTTGCATGTCATCTATGCACAGGGGCCACGCTAATCTTCTCTGTACTGTTACAATTTTAGTATATGTGCTGCTGAAGCAAGCACTTCTTTGGGTTTCTTTATCATCTCCCAGTGGGCATTACTTTTGCAATTAGTTAAAGAAGGTATTGAGAAAAAGAGAAAATCATCAACTTGCCCTGTAAAGTCCTAATTATCTTCCTTTAAACATTTAAACTCATATAATCGTATTAACATTTTAACACAGAAAATCTACACCCTCCCTCCCACCTCCCACCTTCTGAGACATTAATGTGCTACACTCCACAGTTTTTTGGGAACTGGCATTGTTCCAGAGAGTACAGGATTGGGGAGTTACCCAAGGCTTGGCATGATTTACGCTGAGCGAGTTCATTGCCCCATCTGAGGGTTTTTCATAGTCCAGAATGTTGAGGGATGCAGGACTCACTCCAAATGCCACATGAATCTGTGGACTGTGACCCACTAATCACATATCCCAAGAGGGGCTGCTAGATATGTTTTAAGAAGCCAGTTGGTATCAATTAATATTACTATTTTCTTGTCAGCTTGCTTTTGACACTTCATGAAATTATACATTAGCTAGTTAGCTTTCTTCTCAATTATCTTTACTATGTTTGCACTAATTTAATTTGGAATTGATACAACCATTGCCACAGTTTTCAGTGTGGCAAAATCTTATTCATTAAAT
Source organism: Sapajus apella (assembly GCF_009761245.1). Lineage (NCBI taxonomy): Eukaryota > Metazoa > Chordata > Mammalia > Primates > Cebidae > Sapajus > Sapajus apella. The sequence continues at coordinate 3,146,502 of NW_022437001.1, forward strand.
CCAAGGACCTATATAAAGTTAAAGATGACAGAATATTAGAAGTGTGTTCAACTGTGTTTAATAGGCTTCCAATGTGCAGCAGATACTGACTATGGCAGTTTCCTCTTTTCCAAGGGGATATGTTTCAAGACCCCCAGTGAATGCCTAAAATCATGGATAGTACCAAATCCCATATATACCATAGTTTCTTCTATACATACATAGATATGATAAAGTTTGATTTATAAATTAGGCACCTTGGGAGATTAACAATAGCTATGAATAAAATAGAACAATTATAGCAATATGCCACTACCACTACTCTTGTGCTTGGGGGCCATTATTAATTAAAATAAGGATTATGTGAACATGAGCACTCAGATACTGTAATAGTCGATCTGATAACAGAGACAGCTGCTGAGTGCCTAGCGGGTGGGTGGCCTCTACAGCATGGACACACTGGACAACGGGATGACTCCAGTCCCAGGAGGGATGGAGCAGAAGAGCTTGAGATGTCATCACGTTACTTAAAATAGCTTGCAATTTAAAACGTATGAATTGTTTATTTCTGGAGGTTTTTTTTTTTTTTTTTTTTTTGAGACAGAGTCTCATTCTGCTTATTCTATCACCCAGGCTGGAGTACAGTGGTGCAATCTCAGCTTACTGCAACCTCCGCCTTCCGGATTCAAGCGATTTTCCTGCTTCAGCCTCCTGAGTAGCTGGGACTACAGGTGCGTGCCACCATGCCCAGCTAATTTTTGTACTTTTAGTAGAGATGGGGTTTCACTGTGTTGGCCAGGATGGTCTTGATCTCTTGACCTGGTGATCCACCTGCCTCAGCCTCCCAAAGTGCTGGGATTACAGGTGTGGCACCACCATGCCTGGCCTGGAGTTTTCAGTATAATCTTTTAGGATTGCGGTTGACTGTGGGTAACTGAAACTATGGCAAGCAAAACTGTGTATAGCAGAAGCTACTGTATTTCTAAACTCAACATTTTCTTTTCACTCAGCTCCTCTTCAACCTGTAAGTACTCACTGACCTTAACATGATTTATTTTGAGTACAGGTCAAGGTTGAATTTACTTTCCTTAGCAATGACCCATGGTTGCTGAAATATTTATAGTGAAGAAGTTTTTGACTTTAATTTAAATTACAAAGAGAAGTTGTAGACTCGCCTTTTCATATTCATGGTCCTAGAGAGATTGGAACAATCTGCAAGTAATTGGGGATCCTCAAGAGTAGACTGGCCATATCCAGGTAGCAAATAGGTAAGCTATGGAAACAGATTTATTGACTTTGCTCTTCTTACTTTGAGATCATTATCTACAGAAGCTGTCTTGCAATGGGTTGTTATTTTTTCATGTAATAGACTTTTTTAGATAAATGAATGCTGGAGTAGAGAGTAATAAGTAGTGAGATTATACAAAATTGCAGAATTGTTTCACCTGTAAACATGGAGAAACTTGGTGGACTTTTTAGGACTCCTTTTGTGGTGTTCAATCAGATATTTCCTTAATGCCCATGACAATCCTGTGGTTCTAGGAAGCCACTGACTACTTAAACATCAGGCTTCCAAAAATATCTCATTAAAATCTCACAGAGCCCTAACAAGTGAGAATGTGAAGCCTATTTTAGAAAGAAGGAAATGGAGGTGTAGAGTGGTTGGCAACATGCCCAAGGGCAGAGAGTTGACTAGCAGAACTGAGACTTGAGACTGAGCCTTGACTCCAAAGCTCATGTGCTTTCCACTGCTCTGGAATCAAGAGTTTGGAGACACTGGGTGAAGGGAGATTGGGTGCTGAGGGTAAGTGAAAAGAGGCCTTTGCAGACAGCCTTTAGCTAGTTGTACATTTTTTCCTTGTTATTAGATAGGTCTACTCTCCGAAGCCAGATGGTAATTGAGAGGCAGCTCTTTGGATCTGGAACCAAGGCAGTCACTAGTGATGTAGGGAGGCTGAATTTGAATGGTGTGTTGAAAAATGCTCACACTGGGGTTTCACTGCACCCTGTACTCTCCCTGCTGCTCTCTGGCATCAGTCTGTGGGCCTCAGGCAAGCCTCTGACCTCCTGAGGCTTGAATTGTTTCTCCTGTAAACATGGAGAAACTTGGTGGACTTTTTAGGACTCCTTTTGTGGTGTTCAATCAGATATTTCCTTAATGCCCATGACAATCCTGTGGTTCTAGGAAGCCACTGACTATTTAAACATCAGGCTTCCAAAAATATCTCATTAAAATCTCACAGAGCCCTAACAAGTGAGAATGTGAAGCCTATTTTAGAAAGAAGGAAATAGAGGTGTAGAGTGGGCCTGAGTTTCAGTTTCCTTATCTGTCAAAGGAAGGCAGTGAACTAGACGATATGTAAAGACCCTTCCTTCTGTGATATTCGGTGTTGCTGATAGAGCCTCACTCTGAACAAAAAGAGATTCATCAATCCATTACAAATTGAATGGTTGTTAAAAGTTCTCCCATCTTATTTTGGTTTCAGAAATATGTAACACTGTACTGTTTTGGTAATATTTTCTTCCTCTCAGGGTAGATATAGTATATGATGAAAATTAAAAGAAGCCTGTGAATAGAAGTGAGAAGAGTTGGGACAGTGAATCAGGTGGCAGAATATCTGGAAGCTTCTTGCAGACACAGATGGTCGGCATAAACTGTTGTGGCGGGGAATTTGTGCCAGACATCCCATGGAGTTTATTACTAAATGTGGGATCAGTAAACTTTTAAAAACATACTGTGCATGTAAAGTCATTTAACATGCTGCAAGTGCAAAATCTTTTTGTTTCAGCAATACCTAATCCTTCCTTTCTGCTTTATAAATAATTTAAATTAAAATCTCAGCTTTGGTGTTGAACAGTTTTATTTTTACAATATTGTTGAATGACTCATTAGGAAAAGTGAAGGTTCTGATTGTTTGGTAACCCCTGGTTCTAGGATATGCTTCACATAACCAAAAAATTTTTTAAGACAGAAATACTGTAAAGAACATTTAAGTATACAATTAATGTGAAACACTGGAATAAAGTGAAAGGATATTATGCCACAGTGTGTGGTCTGAGTAAAAAGCATTAAGATTGAACCAGCTGCTAAACTCTGCACTAGAGCAAAACAGTTAATTTTATAATGTGGCAAGCAACCATAATTAGGGAATGGTTTTATCTTTAAAATGTAGCCCTGCGTAGTAAAGCCAGAAAGCCTTGCAGGTGGAAGCTGGGATTTTTGTGGAACATTAAAATATTTCAATGTAAGAAATCCAAGCTGCAGAAATTTGTAATTGAATATATGCTCTTTCCTCTGCATATAATAGTTAATATTTTACAATTTATAGTTATTTTCACATATATTGTCAGACTTGATCATTGTATCCCAGAAGGTATGTGGAAGATATTACTGCATTAACAGCTTCACTTTAGAGATGAAAAATTGGGCTTCAGGCTAATGACTTGCCCAGTTAAAATAACTAGTAAGCAACATAGCCTGTACTCAAACTGAGTTTCTATTGGAGAGTCTCTCTCATCAGCTGTAGATAAAAGCTTCATGGAAGAATACTTAGTAGTACTCATTTTGTCCTGAAATGAGTTGTAGACATGGGTATAATTTCTGGTTTGATCTTCAGGCAAAAATATTTACACTTGAATCCCCAAGTTCATTCTTACCTAAGTAAGTAGTCCGTGAATTGATATTATTACATCTATTTTCTGGAGAAATTGAATTTGAGGTTTTTAGAACCAAATAAAATTGCCAAAAATCTTCTCTGAGTCAATGTTAGTTTTTAAACTCTAAATATGTTGAAGCCAAAGGACATTGGCTGCCTTCTTTATTCAGCATGGCTAACGGAGCCATGTAAACTTTATTTATAAACACATGTAAATAAATATGCACAGAAAAATAAACTAATGGAGTACATAATGTTGGAAGAAATTATTAGGTTAGTGAGCCCAACTTCCTTCTCATGGCACGAATATAATTCATACATCTTTGGCAGGTATTTGTCTAGTTCATTGCTTTAAAAGGCATTCCATCTTTTAGAGGATAGCAATATTCATAACGGACTTCTTTCCCAAAATGAATCCAACCCTGCTTCTTGTCAACTTCCTTTAATTGGTACTAGTTCCACCTGCTACAGACCCTCAACATTAGTCTAAGTTCTCAGGAAAGCTTGTTTTGTTTGGTTCCTTTTTCTCTAGACCCCATTAAGTTATTATTTATGACATCGTTTCTAGACTCATCTACTTTCTAGTCCTCATTCCTTTAACGTGTTTGTTAATGTATCCCTTAAATGCAGTATCTAGAGTTGAACAGAATAATCTAGATGTAATGATATTGAGTAGTGATATGACCAATGCTCTTGTTTTGGACACAACAATTATATTCATTCTCCTTATATGTTAGTGCCCTGCCAGAAGTTTGACAGATAGCTGGCTGAGTGTGGTGGTGCATGCCTGTCATCCCAGCACTTTGGGAGGCCAAGGTGGGTGGATCACTTGAGGTCAGGAGTTTGAGACCAGCCTGGCCAACATGACGAAACCCCATCTCTACTAAAAATACAAAAATTAGCCAGGTGCAGTGGTAGGTGCCTGTAATTCCAGCTACTTGGGGGGCTGAGGCAGAATTGCTTGAATTTGGGAGGCAGTGGTTAAAGTAAGTGGAGATTGTGCCACTGCACTCCAGCCTGGGTGCCAGAGTGAGGCTGTGTTTCAAAAAAAAAAAAAAAAAAATTTGACTCATAGCCACATTGCAATTAAGAGAAGCTCATAGATTGCTTTTTTGCCCCACTTGATTGCTCTTGTGCCACATCTATCACATTCTGAACTCCAAGTCAGTTTTCTTTTGATCATCATTGTAGCACTTCACACTGATTCCTAATACATTTATTTTATCATGCTGGTTTTGACCTATTATTTTCCAGTTTTGAAGTATTCAGTTTTAAACCTTCTCAAATTTGTATTCTCAGCAGATTTTGTGAGCATGCTTTCAACGTCTTTAAGTTGATAAAACATTTAAGAGTCAGGGTAGAGTGTAATGTTCTGTAGAATGTATCTACGGACTTCCCTTAATATTGACAAAAGTCTATTAACATTCTTTGAGCACATTGCTTAACTAAGAAGAGTTCAGTCAGAATGACTGTAATTGCCTAATTCTTCATGATTAACTTTGGTCCTTGGTTTCTTGTACCATTGCTTAAACAGCACAGGGCTCTGACAAAGTTCTGTGGAATTGAATGGAATGTCTTGCTTTGTGACTCTGCTTTGCATTTTGGATCTTTGGCTCCCTGTAATCAAACAAAATCTTAAGTATACTTCAGAGAGCAGTGCATATTCCTCATCCTTTAGAAAGTTTTTCTCTGCTAATTCTAAGCTGATAAATCCTTTTAAAGTGTTGTAACTTAAGTTGCTTGTATATAGAGCTGCACATTTAATTATGGGCAACTTCCTGCTGTTACCTAAAGTCTGTGAATGTAATTGTGTGTTTGCAATGTCTGTTTGCATAGCAACATCTTTTTCTTTCTTTCTTTTTTTTCAGTGCAACATTCTCTACCATTTCAGCCCCTTCTGATTACATACCCACTTGTTTGAGCATTACCCCATTTTGGTCATATTTGATTGGTTCAAGTTTGGTTACCCGACCCAGAATAGGACAATCAGAGTTCTTCCTGAGAATTTTGGATATCAAGAAAGAAGTGACTAGCTCTCTTTAAAAGCCTAATCTTGTAAAACAAAAAGCTTGGGAGTTATTCATGGCTGCAGCCTCACCATCAGAAGACATAAATAAAATCAAATCAATGAAAGAGAGAGAGAAAGAGAGAGAGAGAAAGAGAGAGACTGGGTGGGGGAGAGAGAAATGAAGGAGCTGCACAGGAAATATAGCTATTACAACAGGAAAATTCCAATGAGATTTGAGTCCCTGGACCCAATGTTCCCAAGATCCAGCCACATTCCTCAGCTTGGGCCCCACAAAATGCACTCAATAGGGAGGGCTGGCAAGATGGTCAAATAAAAATAGCTCTGTTCTGTGGCTTCTAGCGAGATCAACGCAGAAGGCAAGTGATTTCTGCATTTCCAACTGAGGTACCTGGCTCATCTCATTGGGACTGGTTAGACAGTGGGTGCAGCCCACAGAGGGTAAGAAGAAGCAGGGTAGAGCACTGCCTCACCCAGGAAGTGCAAGGGGTTGGGGAACTCACTCCCCTAGCCAAGGGAAGGCATGAAGGACTGTGCTGTGAGGAATGGTGCATTCCAGCCCAGATATTATGGTTTTCCCATGGTCATTTCAACCCACAGTCCAGGAGATTCCCTTGGGTGTCTACACCACTGGGGCCCTAGGATTCAAGCACAAATCTGGACGGCGATTTGGGCAGACACTGAACTAGCTGCAAAAGTTTTTTATACCCCAGTGGCACCTGGAATGCCAGCAGGGTAGAACTGGTCACTCCCTGAAAAAGGGGGCTGAAGCCAGGGAAGCAAGAGGCCTAGCTCAGTGGATCCCACCCCCACAGAGCCAAGCAAACTAAGATCAACTGGCTTGAAATTCTTGCACAGCAGTCTGAAGTCAACCTGGGACACTTGAGCTTGGTAGGGGGAGGGGCTTCCACCATTACTGAGGCTTGAGAGCCAAATCATGAGTGAACTCCCATTCACAATTGTTACAAAGAGAATGAAATATCTAGGAATACAACTTACAAGGAATGCGAATGACCTCTTCAAGGAGAACTACAAACTACTTCTCAAGGAAGTAAGAGAGGACACACACAAAAAAATGGAAAAACATTCCATGCTCATGGTAGGAAGAATCAGTATCACGAAAATGGCCATACTCCCCTAAGTAACTTATAGATTCAATGAAATCCCCATCAAGCTACCATTGGCTTTCTTCACAGAATTAGAAAAACTACTTTAAATTTTATATGGAACCAAAAAAGACTCCATTTAGCCAAGACAATCCTAAACAAAAAGAACAAAACTGGAGATATCGTGCTACCTAACTTCAAACTATACTACAAGGCTACATAACCAAAACAGCATGTAGAGAAATACAAAGCAAAACCACAATGAGATATCAAAACAGATATATAGACCAATGGAAAAGAGCAGAGGCCTCAGAAATGATGCCACACATCTACAGCCATCTGATCTTTGACAAACCTGACAAAAACAAGAAATGGGGAAAGGAGTCCCTATTTAATAAATGGTGTTGGGAAAACTGGCTAGTCATATGCAGAAAAGTGAAACTGGACCCCTTCCTTACAACTTATACAAAAATTAACTCAAGATGGATTAAAGACTTGAATGTAAAGTGTAAAAGCATAAAAACCCTAGAAGAAAACCTAGGCAATATCATTCAGGACATAGGCATGGGCAAAGACTTCATGGCTAAAACACCAAAAGCAATAGTAACAAAAGTTAAAATTGACAAATGCAATCTAATTAAACTAAAGAGCTTCTGCACAGCAAAAGAAACTATCATCAGAGTAAACAGGCAACCTACAGAATGGGAAAAATTTTTGCAAGCTATCCATCTGACAAAGGGCTAATATCAGAATCTACAAGGAACTTAAACAAATTGTAAGATAAAAACAAGCAACCCCATCAGAAAGTGGGCAAAGGATATAAAAAGATTATTGTAAAAAAAAGACATCTATGCAGCCAACAAACATATGAAAAAGAGCTCATCATCACTGGTCATTAGAGAAATACAAAGCAAAACCACAATGAGGTATCATCTCATACTAGTTAGAATGGTGATCATTAAAAGTCAGGAAACAACAGATGCTGGAGAGGATATGGAGAAATAGTGTAAAAACGTGTAAAAATGTTTTTACTCTGTTGGTGGGAGTATAGATTAGTTCAACCACTGTGGAAGACAGTGTGGGAATTCCTCAAGGACCTAGACCCAGAAATAGCATTTGACCCAGCAATCCCATTAGTGGGCATATACCCAAAGAATTATTAATCATTCTATTATAAAGACAAGTGCACTTGTATGTTTTTTGCAGCACTATGCACAATAGCAAAGACTTGGAACCAACTCAAATGCTCATCACTGATAGACTGGATAAAGAAAATGTGGCACATATAAACCATGGAATACTATGCATCCATAAAAAAGGATGAGTTTATGTCCTTTGCAGGGACATGGATGAAGCTGGAAACCATCATTCTCAGGAAACTAACATAGAAACAGAAAACCAAACACCATATGTTCTCACTCATAAGTGGGAGTTGAACAGTGAGAACACATGGACAAAGGGAGAGGAACATCATACACTGGGGCCTGTCAGGGGTTGGGGGGCTAGGATTAGGAGAAATACCTACTGTAGATGACTGTTTGATGGGTGCAGCAAACCACCATGGCATGTGTATACCTATGTAACAAACCTGTATGCTCTGCACATGTACCCCAGAACTTAAAGTATAATTTAAAAAGTGTACTTAATAAATTATCCTTTCTTAAGCTGGTTCAAATTGTGTTACTACAATATTTAAAACCAGAATTTTAGAGTTGTCTACTGGCACCTCCAATAGCAGAGAGAAACCCTAGAATTTGAGATGGAAGACAGGGTTTTATTCTAGCTGGATAGACTGCTGCATACAAGTTTTATTTGTCTCACATAGTATTAAAAAATTAAAATAGTAGACGGATCTTTTAAAATTAGAAAATTTATACATACTAGATCTCTGGCTTCTCTTGAAAAGTTAGCATATCTGGTGGCATTGTGTTGGCATCCCACCTGGCAAGAGAGGCTGGAGCTGGAGACCAGTTGTCTCCTTTAGAAGGGGGAGGTACATTTTAGTTTATTTGAATGCTTACCATTCCCTACTTACTAGAAAATGAGGCCAAAATCAGTTACCATTTCACATCACACACACACACACACACACACACACACACACACACACACACCTGTACACACAATACATATTTTAAAAACAGTAACTTTAAAAATAAGGTAAAAATCTGGGAAATTAAAGGCTGACAAAGCCACATGTTTGAAGAAAAAATTATTTATGAAAGTAAAAGCTACTCATTAACTTTGTTGCCTTGTACCCATATGCATATAAGCCTGGAGAAGAATGTGTCCTGTAGAATGGAGAAAAGACAGGGCTTACCTAGAAAAATGGCCAATGTAATTAACTTGTGGTAGTGAATGGCCAATGAATTGCTAGAGATATTGGTGTTTAATGTTCACTATAATATTATTTGCAAATTTAATTATCCTCAATAAATATGTTGTATATGTTGTGTGCAATGGCCTTAGGTGAAGGGTGTTGGTGGATTAAAGGCAATGGTAGTTTCAGCCTGGGACAGCAGCAAATCTTCGGTGAGCTGAGAGCAATGGTTAGAAGCCAGCTGGCAGTGGGGAGGATTGAATTGGATGGAGGCATGAGAAAAACTAAATTTCCCAAAATGTACTAGAAGAGGACAAGATTATGCTATCTTGGGGGATGGATAATGCAAATAATTGAGTAGAATCATTTTATTTGACATTAAATGCAATTTCTTAAACAACTAAGGTGACATTTACTGCCCTGCAGTTTGAGTTTCATATTTTATCTCTTGGGTTTTGTCCTCATCATCAGCTATTACTAACACTTTATATTTGTCTTGTATTCAGACTCCTGAGTGAGATCTGACTTGTTAGAGTCCTTCTCTATCTAAGATAAAACATCTCTATTGGTTAGTAGTCTTTTTCTAGATCTTCATGTAAGTTGCATGCCAGCCTGTAGCTAGCGGCTATTGGGTCAAACGTGGCCAAGGAAGTAGGTTCTAATGGGCAGTTTCCCAGGAGTAAGATAAATTTGACTCTAAATACCCTGCAGTATCATAACGTCTACCATTCTACTTAATATCATAAAATGTACTCTGTAAAGTCCTGTCTAACTCACCATAAATTATTATTTAGAAGTGAGTAGGAGATCACAGTTAATACATTAAAAAATATAGAGTAAGTATTCTGATGTTTATTCTTGGTTTTGTAAACTCGAAGATGATTATCGTTAGTTCCTTGGTGGTTGTTATGTCTTAGTTTGGGCTGCTGTAACAAAGCACCATAAACTGGGTGGCTCATAAATAACATTTAGTTTTTACAGTTCTGGAAACTGAAAGCCCAAGATCAGGGTGCCAGTGTGGTCAGGTTCTGGTGCCTTTTCTGGGCTGTAAATGGCCGATTTCTCCTTGTATTCTCATGTGATGGAATGGGATCTATCTAGTTCTCCAGCCTCTCACAAAGGCACTGCACCAGTTTATTTTGTATTGCTGTAAAGGAATACCTGAGACTAGGTAATTTATAAAGAAAAGAGTTATATTTGGCTCATAGTTCTGCAGACTGCACAAGAAATATGGTGTGTTCAGAATGGCTATTACTAATACATCAAAAAATAACAGATGCTGGCAAGGTTGTTGAGAAAAAGGAACACATACTGTCGGAGTGTAAATTAGTTCAGCCATTGTGGAAGATAGTGTGACGATTCCTCCAAGACCTAAAGACAGAAATACCATGCAATCCAGCAATCCCATTATTGGAGATATAACCAAAGGAATATAAATTATTCTATTTTAAAGAAACATGCATGAGTATATTCATTGCAGCACTATTCACAATAGCAAAGGCATAGAATCAACTTAATGTCCATCAATGATAGACTGGCTAAAGAAAATGTAGTACATTTATACCATGGAGCCATAAAGAATAAGATCATGTCTTTTACAGGGACATGGATGGAGCTGGAGGCATTATCCTTAACAGACTAACATGGCCAGAACACCAAATACCACATGTTCTCATTTATAAGTGGGAGCTAAATGATGAGAACACATGGACACATACAGGGGAACAACACATACTGGTACCTTTCAGAGAGCAGGGGGAGGGAGAATGGAGATGATCCAAAAAAATAGCTATTGGGTACTAAGCTTAATACTGGGTGATAGAATAAGCTGAATTATAAACCCCCATGATGCAAATTTAATGACGTAACAAATCTTCACATCCTGCTCACGTACCCCTGAACTTAAAGTTTTTTTAAAAAAGTGTAGTGCCAGCATCTGCTTCTGGCAAGGGCTTCAGGAAGCTTACAGTCATGCCAAAGGTGAAGGTGGAGCAGGCATATCACATTGGAAAAGATGGATGGAGAGAGGAGAGGTGCCAGGCTCTTTAACAACCAGGTCACATGTGAACTCATTACCATGGGAAGGACACCAAGCCATTAATGAGGAATCTTCCCCCATGACCCAAACAACAACCCCTAGGCTCCACGTTCAGCACTGGAGATCACATTTCGGCATGAGATTTGGAGGGCACAAGCATTCAAACTACATCAGGCACTTATCATGTTCAATAGCATTCCATCCTTATGACCTAATCATCTCCACAGACCCTACCACCAAATTTCATCACCCTGGGATGAGAAGTTCAGCATATAAATTATGGGGAGCGGGGTGGGGGGGACACAAACATTCAGTCTATTGCATGTTACTTTCACTTCATTCAACATTTCTTCATCTTTGGTCAGAATGAACACCAATACATTCATAAGGTACTTCATTTGAAGACAGAAAGATGAAAACTCTATGTGAAAGCATTTTCATATTCTATTTTATATACTTATCTTCATTTTCTTTAAGCCTGCACACATTTTATCAGAAAGAAAGAACCTTAGGTATTCCAATATTTTATTTCTGAACTAAGTGTCTGGAATTAAACTTTGAGGAGCATTTTATTTGAATTAAAATTAACCAGAATGTCAGCCATGGTATGGAAGTCTACTTTTATTTTACTTTTATCAAATGTGCAAGTCAACTTAATGTGTGCTTGGCCTGACCTCACAATTTCTGTTTAGTAGAGTACAGTTTAAAGAATATTAATTGTGAAGGAACAGTCATTGAGTCATCTTTTAACATATTTGCTTATATTGAACAATGAAATGTGAAGCAATTTTGCCTTAATGTCTCAGGCACTTCATTGTTGAAACACTGCTCTTGTATAACTGTGGTGCATTTAGTTTCACCTTGTCACCTGTCTAGTGTTTATCAATACTATTGATACATGAATGCTGGGAAGGGAAGAGCATGGTCCCTTTAAATGAAACGGAAGAGGGAAGGGAAATGCTGGGTAGAGAAAGGATGGCCCTGGCTAGGGCTTCACCCCCATGGACCTAGGTGACGACAGGCATTTCTGCCTTCCAACCCAAATATTGCATTTTCCAAGACCACCCTGGCCCACCACGCCCCATCCTGGGCCCATAAAAACCAGAGACGGGCAAGAGTGGTGGTTCATGCCTGTAATCCCAGCACTTTGGGAGGCTGAGAAAGGTGGATCATCAGGTCAGGAGTTTGATACCAGCCTGACCAACATGGTGAAACCCTGTTTCTACTAAAAATACAAAAATTAGCTGGGCATGGTGGCATGGGCCTGTAATCCCAGCTACTTGGGAGACTGAGGCAGGAGAATCACTTGAACTCAGCGGGTGGAGGTTGCAGTGGCACTGAGATTGTGCCACTTCACTCTAGCCTGGGCAACAGAATGAGACTCCATCTCAAAAAAAAAAAAAAAAAAAAAGAAAAGAAAAGAAAAAAGAAAAAAACATGAGACCCTAGCAAGGCAGAGACAGAAGCAGCTGAATGTTATGAAGAACACATTGGCAGAAGAAAACACAAGTGGCTGGTCGTGGAGAGCATGCTGATAGGCACCAGCAGGCCAGCAGGCACCAGTAGGCCGGGAGGCCATCCACTGACAGAAAGACACAGAGTTTAGTGGGAGCAGTTTGAGAAGAGCCGGGGCTGCCCAGTGGCCCCACTCCAGTGGAAAACCATCTCCCTTCTGGCTCGCCCATCTGCTGAGAGCTACCTCTATCTAGTAAAACCTTGCACTCATTCTCTAAGCCCACATGTGATGAGATTCTCTGGTAAACCACGGCAAAAAAACCCCTGGATTACAGAAATCCCTTTATCTTTGTGATAAGGAAGGGGGTCTAATTGAGCTGGTTAACACTAGCTGCCTATAGACAGCAAACTAAAAGAGTACTCTGTAACACATGCCCACTGAATGTTTACAGCTTCAGGAGCTGTAAACATTCACCCCTAGACACTACTGTGGGGTGAGAGCCCCACGGCCTGCCCATCTGTATGCTCCCCTAGAGGTTTGAGCCCTAAAGAAGTGAGCCACTCCCCAATTGCAACCCCTGCAATGGGGTTGAAAAAACCTTTCCCGTTACACTGTTGATGAGAAATGCCTGTCTACCAAGTGTAAAATCAAAATGAAAGTCGAGTGAAATAATAAACTATACTCCCAGGCTTAAGGTGCTGTTTTTAAGCTGGTTTGTGACATTCTCTGCCTATTCCCTGAAATGCCAAATTAGTCGCCAATGATCCTGTTACATGGTATTTGCATGAAGCTGTCATCTTTCTAGTAAGGATGTGGAAATTGGACAAGGATAAACTGGATTTGCACTTGAGGAAGCAGAGATAAAATTACTGACAAAGAAACTACTATGTTGAAGGTAGGATAACAGCTAGGAAAAATTGTAAAACAGTGTCCAATGACAAGATGTTTGCTTTGTAATTCATTGGCTGAATTCTGAATAGAAATGTGGAATTTTGGGGAATTTTGAAAATGTGGCAAAACAACAGGATGGGCAAAGGATGTCTTGGTAATTTGCAGGGGTGGCGGTAGATTCCAATATACGTATTGCTTATTTGTTTAGATTTCTCCACAGGTCTTGTCATTGTGTTACTTTATTATGTGTTACTTGAGACAACTCCAACGTGATTGTCATCTTGAATTTGGAAGTATAATTTGGGGTAATAATACAAAAATTGTTTATTCTCAAATGTTCTAAAGATTTTTAGAAAATGAACTACAAACTTTTGATGATTTGCAGAAAATAGGCAACCACTTAAATGAAGAGAAAAAAAGTCTTGGTTGGGCACAGTGGCTTATGCCTGTAATGCCAGCACTTTGGTGGGTGCCTGTCATCTCAGCTACTCAGGAGGCTGAGGCTGTAGAATTACCTGAACCCAGGAGGTAGAGGTTGCAATAAGCTGAGATTGTGCCATTGCACTCCAGCCTGGGCAACAAAGAGAGAGACTCTGTCTCAAAAAAAAAAAAAAAAAAAAAAAAAGGAGGGCCCCCAGTAAGATGGCCAAATAGAAAGAGCTCTGGTGTGTAGCTTCCAGCAAGGTCAATGCAGAAGGTGGGTGATTTCCACATTTCCAACAAAGTTACCTAGTTCATTTCATTGGGACTGGTTGGACGGTAGGTGCAGCCCAAGGAGGGTGACCCAAAGCAAGGTGGGGCATTAGCTCACGCAGGAAGCCCAAAGGGCTGGGGAACTCCCTTTCCTAGCCAAGGGAAGCCACTGGGGACTGATTCCTGCACTGTAGCCCAGATACTGTGCTTTTCCCATGGTCTTCACAACCTGCAGACCAGGAGATTCTCTCTGGTACCTACACAACCACCAGGGTCCTGGGTTTCCAGCACAAAATTGGGTGGCCATTTGGGCAGAAACTGAGCTAGGTGCAGCAGTTTTTCTTTTCATACCCCAGTGGCACTTGGAACACCAGCGAGACAGAACTGTTCATTCCCCTGAAAACAGGGGCTGAAGCCACGGAGCCAAGTGGTCTGGCTCGGCCGTCCCACCCCCATGGAGACCAGCAAGCTAAGATCCACTGGCTTGAAATTCTTGCAGCCAACACAGCAGTCTGAGCTTGACCTGGGTTGTCTAAACTCGGTAAGGGGATGGGTATCTGCCATTGCTGAGGCTCAAGTAGCCTGTTTCAACCCCACAGTGTAAGCAAAGCTGCTGGGAAATTCAAACTAGGTGGAGCTCAACACAGCACAACAGCTCCAGGCATTGTCTCACTAGATGTCCTCGCTGGGCAGAGTGTCTCTGAAAACAGGCAGCAGCCCATCAAGGACTTAGAAATAAAGACCTCACCTTCCTGGGACAGAACACCTGGGAAAAGGGACAGTAGTGGGTACAGCTTCAGCAGACCTAAAATTCCCTGCCTGGAAGCTCTGAAGAGAGCAATGGATTTAGCAACACAGTGTTTGAGCTCTGATAAGGGACAGACTGTCTCCTCAAGTGGCTCCCTGACCCCTGTGTATCCTGACTGGGAGACACATTCCAGCAGGGGCCAACAGATACCTCATACAGGAGAGCTCTGGCTGGCATCTGGTAGGTACCACTCTGGAATGAACCTACCAGAGGAAGGAATTGGTAGTAATCTTTGCTGTTCTGCAGTCTCCACTGGTGATTCCAGGCAAGCAGTGTCTGCCAGCATTCTCCAGCAGATCTGCAGCCGAGGGGCCTGACGGTCAGAAGAAAAACTAACAAATAGAAATACTTTCAACATCAACAAAAATGACGTCCACTCATAGACCCCATCCAAAGGTCGATGACCCCAAAGATCAAAGGAAGATAAATTCACGAAGATGGGAAGGAACCAGTGCAAAAGGGCTGAAAAAATCCAAAAACCAGAATGCCTCTTCTCCTTTAAGGGATCACAACTCCTCACCAGCATGGGAACAAAACTGGATGGAAAATAAGTCTGATGACTTGACAGAAGCAGGTTTCAGAAGGTGGGTAATAAAAAACTTCTCCAAGCTAAAGGAGCATGTTCTAACCCAATGCAAGGAAGCTAAGAACCTTGAAAAAAGATTAGATGAAATGCCAACTAGAATAACCAGTTTAGAGAAGAACATAAACACCTGATGGAGCTGAAAAACACAGCATGAGAACTTTGTGAAGTGTATACAAGTTTCAATAGCTGAATTGATCAAATGG
Source organism: Sapajus apella (assembly GCF_009761245.1). Lineage (NCBI taxonomy): Eukaryota > Metazoa > Chordata > Mammalia > Primates > Cebidae > Sapajus > Sapajus apella. The sequence continues at coordinate 3,162,264 of NW_022437001.1, forward strand.
AAGAAAGGATATCAAAGATTGAAGATCAACTCAATGAAATAAAGTGAGAAGACAAGATTAGAGAAAAAAGAGTGAAAAGAAATGAACAAATTCTCCAAGAAATATGGGATTACGTGAAAACCAAACCTACGTTTGATCGGTGTACCTGAAAGTGAAGGGGAGAATGAAATCAAGTTGGAAAACACTCTTCAAGATATTATCTAGGAAAACCTCCCCAACCTAGCAAGGCAGGCCAACATTCAAATGCAGGAAATACAGAGAACACCACAAAGATATTCCTTGAGAAGAGCAACCACAAGGCACATAATTGTCAGATTCACCAAGGTTAAAATGAAGGAAAAAAATGCTAAGGGCAGCCAGAGAGAAAGGTCGGGTTACCCACAAAGGGAAGCCCATCAGACTCAGAGTGGATCTCTCGGCAGAGCCCTAAAAGCCAGAAGAGAGTGGGGGCCAATATTCAACATTCTTAAAGAAAAGAATTTCCAACCCAGAATATCATATCCAGCCAAATTAAGCTTCATAAGTGAAAGAGAAATAAAATCCTTCACAGACAAGAAAATGCTGAGATTTCATCACCACCAGGCCTGCCTTACAAGAGCTCCTGAAGGAAGCACTAAACATGGAAAGGAACAACCAGTACCAGCCAGTGGAAAAACTTACCAAATTGTAAAGACCATGGACGCTAGGAAAAAACTGCATCAACTAATGGGCAAAATAACAAGCTAGCATCATAATGGCAAGGTCAAATTCACACATAACAATACTAATCTTAAATGTAAATGGGCTAAATGCCCCAATTAAAAGACACAGATGGACAATTTGGATAAAGAGTCAAGACCTATCAGTGTGCTGTATTCAGGAGACCCATCCCATTTGCAAAGACACACATAGGCTGAAAATAAAGGAATGGAGGAAGATTCACCAAGCAAATGGAAAGGAAAAAAAAAAAAAAAGCAAGTGTTGCAATCCTAGTCTCTGATATAACAAGCTTTAAACCAACAAAGATCAAAAGAGATATAGAAGGGCATTACATAATGGTAAAGGGATCAGTGCAACAAGAAGAGCTAACTATCTTAAATATTTATGCACCCAATACAGGAGCACCCAGATTCATAAAGAAAGTTCTTAGAGACCTACAAAGAGAGTTGGACTCCCACGCAATAATAGTGGGAGATTTTAATACTCCACTGTCAATATTAGACAGATCAACAAAATAGGAAATTAACAAGGATATCCAGGACTTGAACTCAGATCTGGACCACACAGACCTAATAGGCATTTACAGAACTCTCCACCCCAAATCCACAGAATATACATTCTTCTCAGCATCACATTGCACCTATTCTAAAACTGACCACATAATTGGAAGTAAAATACTCCTCAGCAAATGCAAAAAAATGGAAATCATAACAAACAGTCTCTCAGACCACAGTGCAATCAAACTAGAACTCAGGATTAAGAAACTCACTCAAAACTTCACAACTACATGGAAACTGAACAATATGCTCCTAAATGATTACTGGATAAATAAGGAAATGAAGGCAGTAATGGAGATGTTCTTTGAAACCAATGAGAATGAAGATACAATGTGCCAGAATATCTGGGACACATTTAAAGCACTGTGAAGAGGAAAATTTATAGTACTAGAGCCCCAACAGAGAGAGCAGGAAAGATCTAAAATTGACATCCTAAGTCACAATTAAAAGAACTATAGAAGCAAGAACAAATTAGAAAGTCAGCAGAAGACAAGAAATAAATAAGATCACAGCAGAACTGAAGGAGATAGAGACACAAAAAACCCTTCAAAAAATCAATGAAACCAGGAACTGGTTCTTTGAAAAGATCAACAAAATAGATAGACGGCTAGCCAGACTAATAAAGAAGAAAAGAAAGAAGAATCAAATAGATGCAATAAAAAATGATAAAGGCGATATCACCACCAATCTCATAGAATTACAAACTACCAGTAGAGAATACTATAAACACCTCTATGCAAATAAACAGAAAATCTAGAAAAAAATGGATAAATTCCTGGCCACTTACACCCACCAAAGGCTAAACCAGGAATATGTAGAATCTCTGAATAGACCAATAACAACAGCTGAAATTGAGGCAGCAATTAATAGCTTGCCAACTAAAAAATGTCCAGGACCAGATGGATTCATAGCCAAATTCTACCAGAGGCACATAGAGGAGCTGGTACCATCCCTTGTGAAACTACTTCAAACAATAGAAAAAGAGGGAATCCGCCATAACTCATTTTATGAGGCCAATATCATCCTGATACCCAAACCTTGCAGAGACACAACAAAAAAGAAAATTTCAGGCCAATATCCCTAATGAACACTGATGCAAAAATCCTCAATAAAATACTGGCAAACCGAATCCAGCAGCACTTCAAGAAGCTTATCCATCATGATCAAGCTGGCTTCACCCTTGGGATGCAAGGCTGGTTCAACACATGCAAATCAATAAACGTAATTCATCACATAAATAGAACCAAAGACAAAAACAACATGATTACCTCAATAATTGCAGAGAAGACCTTTGACAAAATTCAGCAATGCTTCATGCTAAAAACACCATAAAAATCCTAAAAGAAAACCTAGGCAAAACCATTCAGGACATAAAGATAGGCAAGGACTTCATGACTAAAACACCAAAAGCATTGGCAACAAAAGCCAAAATAGACAAATGGGATCTAATTAAACTCCAGAGCTTCTGTACAGCAAAAGAAACAATCATTAGAGTGAAGCAGCAACCAACAGAATGGGAAAAAATTTTTGCAACCTGCTCATCTGACAAAGTACTTATATCCAGAGTCTACAAAGAACTAAAGCAGATTTACAAGAAAAAAACAAACTCATTCAAAAGTAGGCGAAGGATATGAACAGACACTTTTCAAAGGAAGATGTATATGAGGCCAAAATATAAGTAAAAATGCTCATCATCACTTGTCATTAGAGAAATACAAATCAAAACCACATTAAGATACCATCTCATGCCAGTTAGAATGGTGATCATTAAAAAATCTGGAGACAACAGATGCTGGAGAGAATGTGGAGAAATAGGAGCACTTTTACACTGTTGGTGGAAGTGTAAATTAGTTCAACCATTGTGGAAGACAATGGCAATTCCTCAAGGACCTAGAAATAGAAAATTCCATTTGACCCAGCAATCCCATTACTGGTATATATCCAAAGGATTGTAAATTGTTCTATTATAAAGACACATGCACATGTATGTTCATTGTGGCACTGTTTACAATAGCAAACACTGGAACCAACTCAAATGCACATCAATGATAGGTGAGCTAAAGAAAATGTGGCACATATATACAGTGGAATACTATGCAGCCATAAAAAAGGACAAGTTCATGTCCTTTGCAGGGTTATGGATGAAGCTGGAAACCATCATTCTCAGCAAACTAACACAAGAACCAAAAATCAAACACTGCATGTTCTCACTCATAAGTGAGATTTGAACAATGAGAACAAAGCAACACAGGGAGGGGAATATCACATACCAGGACTGCTGGGGATTTGGGGGCTAGAGGAAGGATAGCATTAGGAAAAACACCTAATGTAGACTACAGGGTGATGGATGCAGCAAACCACCAAGGCATATGTATACCTATGTAACAAATCTGCATGTTCTGCATGTGTACCCCAGAACTTAAAGTACAATAAAAGAAAAATAGTCTTGACAAAAAAAAAAGTCTTGACAAAAAAGAAAAAAGTCTCCAATATTATAGTAAAAGAAAAAAGACAATTAAAATTCCTAGATTTGGAGCACTCATTTTCAGAAAATAACCTGAGAAAAGAAAGGATCATGCCTACTCCCTCCCTTCCAATCCACAAACTGTGTTCAATATATTTTCCACCATATGGGAATGGGTTTACTCAGTTTTTTTTTCATCCTCCAAAATTGTCTGTTGTACTGAACTGCAGTGACATGTATTTCCTAAGCTATTGGTAGTTTTTCCATTTGACTTTGATTTATGTAAACTTATTTTATATTTCATATAATAGTGCACGGATGATCCCTGACTTATGGTGGTTTGACTTAACGATTTTCAGCTTTACAATGGGTTTATTGGCATGCCAAATGCATTTTTGACTTACAATATTTTTGACTCTAGTGGGTTTATTGGGATGTAACCCCATCATAAGTCAAGGAGCATCTGTAATGAGTAACTGGTTAAAAGGCAAAGGAGTCTGAAGCCAGGTCACTTGTTTGGTATATGGGATATCCTTGTGAGAAAATTCATTTGCATTCTTGTTCCAAACTTTGAAAATATTCTGATTACTGAAATGTTTGAAGAAGTTTTCCAGTGTCAAATTTGTAACCCATTTAAATGGTTGCTCTTTTTTTTTTATTGTAGCAAAACTACATAGTGCCTATTTTGCTGAATTTCCTCATTTGTGCTTGCCCATTTTCTTTCTCCATGAGCTCTTTTTCTTTTACCTATTGAAAGATTATTTGAAATTTCACCTCCTACACCAGGATTTTAACTTCTTATTACAGTACCTTGGATACAAAATAATCTCTATAAGTATTTGAAAGCATTAATTATTGATTGTGTAGTAAACTCTAAAATAGAAATTGAATGGTCTCATGTTCCAGCATTTCTGAATTTTTAAATATTTGGCTACAAATGTCAAAACATGGAGTAAAGGCTAAAAAATTCTGAAAATTTTGTGTAATGGGAAGGAAGCAAGTAGACCTGGGTCCTAACTCTTTCACAAGTCATTTTTAATCTCCTTGGGCCTGTTCACCTTATTAGTAAAATAAAAAGAATTGGTTTGGTAGAGCTCCAATCTTATTCTGGAATTGTATGATTCAATTTAAGACTAATTTTTCTCTGTATCAATGGTCTTAGGTTTTTTTGATCTCAAAATACTTTTCTCCTTGGGACCCATTCTTTTTGGGCAGTGCCACACAAGGGCTAGAAGAGGTGCAGAGTTTGGACTATTTTCAGAGACAGCAGATCTAGTTAACATGCCCAAGTGGGAGGCCGTAAGAAGCCAGGATTGCATGAGACCACAGGGTGTCTGGGAATGAAGACAGGGAAAAAGAGAACCCACTGAGGATAAACTTTACTTGGTACACAGTTTTTCCCAGGACTCTGTGTGAATGATTTCTGTGGGAGAGAAATTTGAGAAAGTAGAATAATGGAATCATAGAAATGTTACAGTGATTTTTTTCTTTTGTCAAAATGAAAAACCTTTCTAGCGACTAGTGCTGTACTGAGCCATATTAGAGCCAGAGGAAAAAGGAAAAGGCAGTAATACTTATCTTTATTTAAAATTTTGGTATGTTGGTCATCATGGATGTTTTTTCTTAATTTTTATTTTTCAAAATATTGCATTAATATATTACTTGATTACCAGGATTTTTGGCACTCGTTAAATTTTGCACCCAAGGAGACTATCTCACTTGCCTCATCCTAATCCTGGTCCCTGCTACCCACTTGATAATAACATTTTATTTTTGATTCCTATTGGCCTCTTAAGTCGATTAGCAACATGAGAAAGGAGGTTCTATTTTGGGTTGTACATTGAGAATGCGCCCTCTAGTGGGGTTCTTGCTCTCTAAGGACTTGTCTTTAATGCATCAATCAGTTGATGGCACTACATGGGCCAAGAAAATGTATAAAGCACAGTTTTCAAGAACATCGTCTGTGGTCTCTGTTGCAATCACGTGCAGTTCACGTTCCTAGCAACCACTAAACTGTATACTTAGTGAGGTTATTCCTGAAATTTTAAGACAAAAGATTAATGCAGAAGAAATTCTTTCTGTAGGCAACACAAAACCACACCACTAAATGAGACAATCAATCTGCCAGAAACAGGAAGAGCAGCCTGCAATTGCTCTGGGAAATGACATGGGAAAACTCGTTAAAGGAGGAAAAGGACTGGAAAGTGTAACCGCAATCTGGTGGTGTGGAAGGATCTGGGTATTTAGGGGAATGGAGGACAGTTCCCAGCCTATGCGTGGGGTAACTAATAATAGGCCTTGAACATGTTTCCTTCCATTCAACCAAAATAGTGCTTTCCCACAGTGCTGTCATGGAGAATGGAAATAATATGGGCTACTGAACTAAAAGGACAAATACGTACTTAATTACAAATGATTGTTTAATAGAAAAACACAAAACCAAGTGTTAAAATGGGGACTATTTTGCAGGCCATTTATAAAAGTCAGGAGTACAGTATGACAAGATTGAGGATTACACAGGCTGGCTTTTTGAGGTATAGGCCAATTCTTTATTCCTTCATCCTTTTCCTGGATATTCTGAAGCTTAAAATAAAGTTGCTTGGGAAGGAGAAAACTGCTGGTGGGAATATAAAATGGTGCAGCTGCTGTGGAGAACCATTTGGTGGATCCTCCAAAATGTTAAACCTAGAATGATCATATACCCAGCAGTTTCACTCTTAAGGTATAAACCTAAGGAATCAAAAATAACGATTCAGATAGAATCAACTGTCCACTAGTGTTTGTTGCAGCATAATTTACAACAGCCAAAAGGTGAAAACAACCTGTGTCCATCAACAGATGAATGGATAAATAAAATGTGATATGCACATATAATGGAATCTTATTCAGCTGTAAAAATGAATGAAGTGGCTGGGCACGGTGGCTTACCCCTGTAATCCCAACACTTTGGGAGGCCAAGGGGACAGATTATGAGGTCAGGAGTTCGAGACCAACCTGGCCGACATGGTGAAACCTCATCTCTACTAAAAATACAAAAATTAGCTGGGTGTGGTGGTGCATGCCTGTAATTGAGCTACTCAGGAAGTTGACGCAGAAGAATCATTTGAACACAGGAGGCAGAGGTTGCAATGAGCCAAGATCGTGCCACTGCACTCTAGCCTGGGCGACAGAGCAAGACTCTGTCTCAAAAAATAAAATAAAATAAAATAAACGAAGTTCCAATATGTGCTGTAACATGGATGAACCTTGAAAACATGCTAATTGAATTAGTATAAGCCAGATACAACAGGGCACATATTGCATGATTCCACTTATATGAAATACTTAAAGCAGAGAAAACTCATATAGATAGAAGTAGATTAGTGGCTACTGGGGGCTGAGCAGGAAGGGAGAATGGGAAGTTGTCACTTACTAGGTATAGAATTTCTGATTGGTATAATAAAGAATTTCAGAAATAGATATCATAATGGTTGTACAACATTGTGGATATAATTAACATTGTTGAAATGTACATTTTAAAATGACTAAGATGACAAATTTTATTTTATATATATTTTACCACAATAAAGAGAAAAAAATGTAAACCAAAAAAAAAAAAAAAAAAGAAGGAAAAAACTCAGGACAGTGTTAGTATGTGTGAAACATAACACTGTCTTTATGGTATTTAATGAAGGCTAATTGCTATATTTGGAGCCACACTCTTGATTGGATATGAGTAAAGCAACCTAGTGTTAGCAAGTTGGTTCTCCATGAAAATTTTGTAAAGGAGGTTCTAGAGGAGTAAAATGTCTGAACACTCATTAAATTTTGGCACTCATTAAATTTTTTAAAGGAGTTTCTAGAGAAGTAAAACATTGTCTGAACCATTAAACAGGAGTTTAATATGAATTAAAAAACACACAGTGACCATTTTGGCTTCACAAAACTCTATTAAGGCTCAATGATGCCTTGGCTATAGCGATGACTATCTTGCCTCTCTTTCCTACAACTAATCAATAGCATTGTCTCTTAGGAAGGGTGGGGTGATCCTGACATCCTTCTCGCTACTGCTGTAATGTTTTCTGGCAATTTTTACACACAGCATTAGTGGGCAAGAGGCTAGGGGTGGGAAGTGTGCTTCATACCTCTTCCAAATAAGAAATAGCTGATATCTTATTGGTATAATTTTGAAATATTGTAACTCTAAATGTCTGAACACATTAGAATGTCGAATTAAAAGCATTTTATGCTATAGATTTTCTGTGATTAGCTTAAAATATGCTCGGCAGATAATACCTTTTAAAAAATCTAATTTGAATTTGACATACGTTTATGGTTGGTAAGAATATTTGTGAGCTAGTTAAGAAATTCTGTTTATCTATTTATTAAATTCAGGTTCACCAAATTTACCATTTGTTAGCCTCTTGGATTATTATAGATACCTGAAAGTATTGTCTTCATTAAAAAATCTGTTTTTCTCACACTAAACTTACAGGCAGGTAGTCTATACAGGTTTCACTGCATGTGCAGCTGCTAGAAGCTGAGGGACAGTTCTTCATGTTTGCCTAACAACTTAAATAAGGTTTGGAAACCTAAGGAAAAAATGTGACTTTCCTATGGTGTTGGAAAAACTTCATCCCGCTTGAAGCCTGCTTCTACAATTTTCTCTTCAAAAATGTCCTTGTTATTTTTAGCTTTTTGCCAAGTCCCTGTGTGTGTTTTGTTCCTTTTTGAAAATTTTGACTGCTCCATGCTCTTTATGCTGAGAAAGGGTAAAGGGGATTTTATGACTCAGTAATCATCTGTAAATATACTACCATGTATAGAGTATCCACTTAACGTGTATGAACATGCAGGGTGTTATGTAGGTGAATGTATAAGTACCTGTAAAAGTGTGTGTAGACATACATCTCTGTGCATTTCCTATGACGAAACAGGAGTCAGAAAAAAAAAAAGTGGGGTGGTCTATTTGAGGTAGGTGCCACCTGAAGCCAAGTGGCTGTATACATACAGGGCCGACGTCTATACTTACATATAACTGATGATGTAATAATACACCTTTCATAAAGACTAATTTTGGGCACAACTAAATGTGTCTAAAACACATGTATTAATCTCTGGAGTTGTCATTTTAAAGAATTTCAAGTGTTTTATTGTTTTGATGCCTTAGGATTCTAACTTGGTGGGATGTTTGGTTGGGTCTGAAGTGGATGAAATCCCTCCAAACTTAAAATGTTTCTTATGATGATGTGTAACTTCAAGGAGTCTTTAGAAATGGTTCTGTGTGGACATTTGCATCAACGGTTTGCTCAGCCTGAGGGTTGTAGTTGTTGATGCTAAGGGCCCAAATGATTGCACTTGCAAGTGGCACTTCCTGGTTGGAGAGGGCTGTTGTTGAATCTCAACTAGGAAAAACTCCCCATCACAGCAATTTAAGTGGGCGTGTGCATCAGTGACCTGCCCTCATTCCTTTAAGAAACCAAGGGTAGGAGTGACACAGGGGGAGGCACCATCACACCCTACACCCTGGTAACCCCTTACCTCTTCTCTGCTCTTTGCCACTCCACCCTAGAAGTGGAAGAGTTGGGCGCACTTCTCAGATTAAAAAAACAGATCCTGGAAAATAGAAAAACACCAGCAATTACCATGTCAGATACACACATATTTATTCTAGGAGTGCTCACACATTCAGCATGCAAGTGTCTAAGAATTATATATGTGCTTTTTGTTCAGTGTAATTTCAACAAATGTGTAATATTATAAACATTGATTGAGTATCTGTGCTTTCATGAAAGTAAGGTCTTGTTTTTATGCAAATATTAATAAAGTAGTTAAGAAAACACAAGGAAGCAATGAAGAAATGTGACTCGTGGGCAGATGGTTTCTGAAATTATATATTTTTCTGTGAAGCATTAACCAGTGCTTTCTAAAAGCAAAACAACTTTTTGAATGTGGGTGGATAGTGTAAGGTAAAATACCTTCATTGCACAGTGCAAAGTTTACTTTGTCAAGTGCTTAATGTATAATAGGTAATGAATTTCTTCCCTTAATATATTTCCTCAAAATTGTTTAGTAATTTTTTTTAGGTGGGGAGAATATTTCTGGGAAAATTTTTATTTGAGGGCTGAGAGAAATTTTGATAGAATTATCTAGAGCAGAATAGCTTTTATTTGAAGAATGCCTCCTTAAAAGGTGTGATTCTACAATTTCTAATGTAAAGTCTTCCTAAGGTTTATCAGCTGCTCTCTGTCAGGAAAACCATTTAAAATTTTTCATCTAAGAATTCCATCTTGCACATCTAAACCCTTATTTTCTTTCCTCTCTAATAAAGAACAGCTGGCCACAGTATTCTGGGTAAGGCCTTTGTATGTGTGAAATCACTTACTAAAATTCTTTCATAATCTGGATTTTAAAATCATTTTTTACAGGCATAATTTTATAACAACTGGCTGATTTTGAAGAATCTCCCCATCTGCCTTCCTATCTCCACAGTCCTTTAAGTGGTAGAAATGGAAGTGGACAAGCAGTGGAGCCAAAATGGAGAAAATGGGTCTTCTGATTTGTCAGTACAGCATTCCTACTTCTATGTTACATTATTGTAATAGATTTCCAAATCACAGTGACATGTTAATGTCTAAAATTCAACTTGATGTCCCATCTGACCTCTAAATTGATTTCTTTTCTCAACTGGGCAGACTCAGTACATGCGACCGTCTTGCTGGTTGCTCACACGATAGGTCTCGCAGGCAGATTTGCTTCCTGGGACAGTGTGAAGATGCAGCTGCAGAGAAGCCTGGTCCCTCTCTTGCTATCCTATGTGTCTCTTACCAGATGACTGTTTAATAGAAAATCACCACTTTCCCAGATAAAGTTGTTTTTCATGGAAAGGAATATAAAGTGTGCTTCCTAGCTAGCAGTGCCATTATTTTCATCTTTCATTTTAAAAATATTAATTTCCCTTCCTTATTGTTGGGCTACTCATTTGTCATCCTCTCTTCAAACATTAGCTTGGTTTTGACCATTTCCTCAATTTTAATAAAATACATCTTCACATTACAGAACTCTTCTCACTGCCTCTTAGATGTCAACTGCACATTATAGGGCCTATGGCTTTTATTTTTATCACCAAGCCAAGAGATTCTGGTTTAGTTCTCAGAGGTTGATAGGCCCCAAAGGAAGAGTTATCCATCTTTTAGTATGCTGGGTAATTTTATCCTATTGGCTGGAGTCCAAGTCTAGGCTATTCTATCCCTGTTTTCTTTTTTACATTTCTTTCCCTTTCCCATTTCTTTGATGACAATACCATATGGCACAGGATAAGAATTTTTGCTAAAGTTGGGACATTGCATTTATCTCTTTCCCTTGATCTGCCAGGCGTATTATTCTGTCATGTTACAAAATTAGGTTAGTCTAATGAGACCTGTTCCTTACAGATCATTCATTTTGATGTCTTCAAGGTGTTTGTGAATTTATCGTGTAATGATTTCTTCGCTCATTTTTCAAGCATAGCTCATAGATTTGAAATATTTGGAATAATTTAATTTTTCAGATATTATCTACTCTGACCCTCCCTGGTCATTTTCAAAAAGGAAGATATTTCAAATATACAGAAATGCATAAAGAATCATATAATGAGATAATATACCATAGTTTAACCACATAATTTTTAACTATTTTTCTGTTGATAGGCATATAGGTTGTTTTCAACATTTCCCTATCACAAATAGCAGTGCAAAGAATATTGTGTATTGGTTTCTTTGGAGATCTTATCAAAGTTTCTCTAGAGTATATGACTAGGAGTAGAATTGCTCAGACAAAATGTATGGTGATTCTCAATTTTATTAGCTATTGCAAAAATTTTCTCCAACATTGTACCAATTTATAACTCCATCAGCAGTTTATGAGAGTTCATTGCTTCATATTCTTGTCAACATTTGGTACTGACAGACTTTAAATTTATTGCTAACTTCATGGATGTGAAATGGTATCACATCATGGTCTTACTTTGGATTTTCTAGATTACTGAGTAGGATAACGTCTTTATATTTGTTCATTAGTGATTCATGTTTCTTTCTCTTTGACCTTCCTCTTTATATTGTTGGCCTATTTTATACTGAGCTATGGTTTTCTTATTTTTCAGAATTCTTGCTGAATTCTGGATCCCATCCATTGATGGTTATATTTGTTATACCTTCTCCTGGTATATAGGATTTTTTTTTCTTATTTATGTGTCTTTTGCAGTACTAAAATTTTATTTTAAAAGTGTAGGCAGTAGTGTATTTTCTTTATTGTCTTCTGATGTGTTATTTCAGAGATATTTTTCATCCTGCAAACATAGTGTCTCCTTCTGATAAATGTTTTAAATTTTTGTTTTCTCATTTTCTGTTCTTTAAAATCACAAACAACTTTTGTGTATGGCAGCACAATTTACTAAATATGTTTTAATATAAATATTCATATATTTACCCAATTATCTGTACCACAACCATTTGAGCATTTTATTCATCTTCATTGGTGTAATTAGTCAAGATTCCATTGTCTTAAGTACTAGAGTTTTGTAGTAAGTGTTGATTTCTCACTGCTTTAAGTTACCCCAGTTTGTTCATTGTCTCCAAAAGTATCTCAGGTTTATTGCTACATTACTTTTCTAAATAAATTTTACCATTAGCTCTTCAAGTTCTGTAGAAATTTATTGGGTTTTAAATTGGAATTACGTTGATTTATATATAAATTTGAGCAAAATGAAAATCTTTATGGTTTGACTCTTTCCACTCATGAACATCATATATTTATTCTTTTATTTTGGTTATCTTTTTCCATCTTTAGATGATGTTTGGTAAATTTTTCCCATATAGGTGCTACCCAACATTTTAAATTTTATTTCCATGTATTTCATAGTTTTTGTTGTTGTTATAGATTCTTTTTAAAAGTGGAATCTTTTAAAAATACATTTTTCTAATTGCTACATGTATATGGAAGTACTACAGATTTAATGTATTGCTTTTTTCTCACCTTGCAATTCAGCTAAACTCTCTCCCATCCAAGTACTAACCAGGCCCAGCTCTGCTTAGCTTCTAAGATCAGACCAGATCGGGTGGTATGGTGGTAGACACAATTCAGTTAAATTATCTTGTAATTTATCTGTAGATTTTCTTAAAGTGTTCTAGGTTGAAAACCATCTTTGTATTATTGTTATAAATAACATATAGATTTTCTTTAAAGAAACACATGGCTGGATTTGGATTGATAATATTTTGTTTAGAATTTTGTATTCATGATCATATGTAAGATTAATCCTTCATTTTAAAATATCTTGATTTTTATATCAAGGTTATTTCTTGATACAAAAATGAGTTGGGCATTAGTATTACCCTCCTTTAAATTAGAAAATCGATATGTATAAGATTAGAATTATCTGTTCTCCAAATATTTGATAGAACATACCTTTTCCTTGTAAAGGCATCTGAGCCTAGCATTGTATTTTTCATGACTGAAAATAATCTTAACTGTTACTATATATATATATATATATATTCCTTCATTTAAATACATATATGTTATGGAGAATTATATGTGAATGTGTATATGAAAATATTCAAATCTCCATATGATACAACTCTCATTTATACATATATTAAAATACAGAATGCCATGCATATTGTTTATGACAATTATCTAATCAGGAGCACAATTTTAAATTTTGAGCTCTTATGTAAATCCAGAGCCCCTTAACTTTGGAATTTTTAATGATCCAAATTTGTAAGATTGAATATGTTAGTGCTATGACAATAATAACAACCAATATTTGTTGAGTACCTATTCAGTGCCAGGAAGTTTACCTACATTATTAACATTTAATGCCTATGACAATTACATGAGACATAGCTAATCCTATTAGGCATGAGGAAGTTGAGGCCAAGGGGTTGGATAATTTGTACAAAATATCATGGAGAGTGAGTTGGCAGATTTGAGATTTAAACTAAATGTGTCTGAAGGAAAGCTGGTGTTCTTTTCATAACACCTTATTGGGAAATGAATGACAAAGTTAGATTCGGTTTTGATAATAGGTAATAACAAATTTTGTTGCTGTTACTTTTTGATATTGAGGTTAATGATATAAGACAGCAGGAAAATAGACTATGGCAAATATAAATACTGCTAGGGCTTTTATGTACCATCATATAGCCTGTATAATGCAGAATTCCAGGGGGCACCACGTATATGAGCCCCAAAGTGAATGGTACCTCTCTGGATTGTACATGTTACGGCATTTAATGCTGTGAACAGGTACTTCCCTTGCAAGGTTTTGAGGAAAGAAAGAAGTCATCCTAAAGAAAATATACTTACTTTACAATTACTAAAAGATGAATTGCATTATTGGGCAGAGTTTTGGGATTCCTGTTAGTACGTAAATGGGACTTGTAAAAGTTGTGCTTGATATTTGCTGTTTTTAGTTTGATACTTCATTAAAAAAAAAGAGAAATATATTTTGGATAGGGCAACTACTTAAACTCCAAAATTTTAGTTGAGCATTGATTGTAATATTAAAAAAAGCAGTTTAAAAAGGAAATCCACAGATTTGATGATTACGTCATGCAAGAATTCTTGCAATGCTATGAAAAAAGGAAGCAAGTATGTTTCTTAAAGAGATACAGACTTTGTTTCTCATTTCTTTATTTTTCCCTATTGAAATTAATTTGGAGTTTTTAGTAACTAAGGATAAGTGATAAATATAGCAAATGTGACAATCTATTTAGTTATGATGCTAGCTTTGCAAATAACAAGTATGCTAAAAAAGGAATTTCATAGCATGAACATATTTTATAGGCATTAGAAGTAATGTATTTTTTTCTCAGAGTTTTTTCTGGACAATATTGTGTCTTATATTTTATGTTTTGAATGCAAAACTTTTATAGTATTTATGATTTTCCCCACCCATCCATTCTTCTGTGCTTGTTTCTCCATTTTCCATTACACTTTACTTCCTTTACCCTGAATATATTTTTTTCCTTTTAAGTCCTTTTATCACAGCAGTATCCACTCTCCCTGCTGGCTGTCAGTTCTTTTTCTTTTCTCAAAGTCATTTCAGTCATTGTTCTTTATGCCTCTCAGAGGAATAAAAAAAGGGCTGGTCTCTGAATTATTATTTCTCTTTGAAGCAAGGAGAATGCCGAGTGTGCTAAAAATCACTTTAATTTAATAGGATCCTAAAAAAGTGAATTCAGTTTTTCTCTCTATTGCCATTAAAAAATTTATTTACCCCATCATTTAAACTTTATAACAGATTACAAAAACTTTTAATATTTAAAATGACACGAACACTTGGCACTTTTCTTTTTGAATTCACCTTTAGGCAATGTATAAAAACAATGTCTCTCTACCCTTGGTGAAATTTTTGACTTCTCATAACAAATGTGTTAATGCAACATTTTTCTCGAGTGAAGCAACACTAAAATACTTATTTTTTCCCCTTGGATTTTTAAAGAGCTCTGCATATATTCCCATGGAAAATCTTGAAGTTTTTCTCAAATATTACACACACGTACATATGCATGCAGCCCCCAAGTTGCTCCTTCTAAAGATTAAATTGTTAGCTCATTCACTAGTATATGAAATGCATTTATACCATAATAATCACAGAGTGGTGGTTATATTAATTTAAATCCTATTATGCCCCAATGTTGGTACTATATTACCAGGCCTAACTTCCATCAATAAAGTTGCTTATATGAGTACTACATTCTGCTATTTGGTGGTAGTGATGGTTATAGAGATGTGATGGGTAATATTTTTCAGGGGCATATCCCTTGAGTGAGTCAGGTACAACTAGCTACGTATAATATTGAGCTGATTTTAATTATTATTTATACAGAGCACAAAACATCACATATCTTGGGGAAATAGGATAATCTGAAAAAACCAAAGCCACATGGTAACCTCCAGTTGTAATGAAAATTAGAAGAGCATAGAGTATGGGTCAAGGGTTCTCAGGCATCCCATAAACAAACACATAAATGCATTAACATAATTTAACAAAAATGTAATTGGGGTTCCATAAGCAATATATTTTATTTTCAATATTGATAATAAATGCCCTCTTAATTCCTTTTCATAGCTAAATTCATTACGACATTGAACTAAATAATACAAGCTTTAACTGCCTTATTGATAAAGAAATCTGAGAGGCGAAAGATAAACGGAGCATTCATCTTCCCCATTCTTTATCAAATTTTGTTTGGTTTTCAGACAGGGTCTCACTCTGTCACCCAGGCTAAAGTGTATGGTGCAATCATAGCTCACTGCAGCCTTGAACTCTTAGGCTCAAGTGATCCTCCTGCCTCAGCCTTTTGAGTAGCTGGGGCCACAGTTGCACTCCACCATGCCCAGCTAATTTTTTTTGTTTGTTTTTGGAGAGATGGGGGTCATTATGTTGCCTAGGCTGGTCTTGAACTCCTTGGATCAAGCAATCCTCCCACCTAGGCCTGCCAAAGTGCTGGGATTACAGGCATGAGCCACTGCACTCCATCATCCTCCCCTGTTTTTTTTTTTTTTTTTCTCAGGCCTGACTAATGCATCTCCAGTCCGGCTCAATTTTATTTGTGAAGTCTAAAGTATATTTATATACAGATTTTGGAGCACAATTTTAACTTCTAGAATATCTTCTCTTCACTGATCTCTCTCTCTCTCCTCTTCCTCTCCCAGCATTTTTTTTTTTTTCTTAAGGGTTGGGGTTTCGCCATGCTGCCCAGGCTGGTCTCAAACTTCTGAGCTCAGGCCATTTGCCCGCCTTTGCCTCCCAAAGTGCTAGAGTTAAAGGCATGAGCCACCATGCCCAGCCTCTCCTAGAATTTCATTCAGTTTATCTTATTCATCTCTCAAATTTGGTGATCTGGATAATTTACCTATATGGATTTCATCAGATTTCTCCATTTCTATTTTGTGTATTGAAGTTAGGGATTGTGTACTTAACATACAACTATGTATAAAACAATGAAAATTTCACTTATTTTTTTCTATGGCTCTAAGACCAGTGGCATGTAAATGTTTTAATATGGTTATAACAATAGTACCCAATATTCTTTCTTTTGTAGAGCTGGCTTTGGTGTACATGGAGAGTTTAGCCTTGATTATTCTGACTCTAGATGCTATATTTCTGTATTTCTGGATTCAATCTGCCTTCACCCAAGAGCTGCATCATAGAGTGCCTAAATGCCACTTAAAATGAAATCTGAAAAACTAATAATTAAATAAACTTTATTATTTCTGTACTAATCTTTTATGAGGGAGGATCAATAACAAATTACCATCAGATGCTTATTGAAGCAATAAGAATGCCACAGAGGCAGTAGACAGTTTAATCTCTTTATTCTCATATACTGATTTGATTGGAAAAATTTGAAAATCAATTTGTTTCAAGCAATTTGGGGTGAGGGGAGGACACACAATATGAGAATCAAGAAGAAACCAGAACTAGATGTCAGCTCAGAATTCAAGGCAGATCTAGGGATTTGGACAGCAGGAGTCTATTGATTTTGAGTCAAGGGCTTTGCCATTATTGTGATTCAGTTACTTTTGTGTGTCTGTTTCTTTCTCCTCACTCTACTGACTGTATCCACCACCTTCCATTCTTTATATATCTTTACCCTACCTTATGCCTTCTGCTTACTCATAATTTTGGTTGACTCATAAATTCAGCTCTCACAGTTTCCTTCATCCTATATCTTTCCATGAAACTTCACTGGCTTTCTCTAATAGCTATATGTTTTTTACAAGCTTAAATTTCCTAAGATAGAAGTTGATATTTTTCATGTCAAAGAATATTATAGATTACTGACTAGATTGTGGATTGACTTCTTATGGTTCAGATGATCATCTTGTTCCAATCAGCGGATGTTGCTCAAACTTTCAAACTATGCAGAAACTATGGGCATGGGGCGATGTCCATTTGCAGAGGCTGCTGGCATGGTAGCCATCATGATTAACAAAATCTGTCCTTATTATATGTCAGGAGTTAAAAGCTTGTCAACAAAATGTTTGATCTGTTAAGCAATGATGAACTTTCCCTGAGAAACAAAGTTATACAAGTAGAGGTAATTTCAAAAGAAGGATATCTGAAAATTCTTTCCCCTCAATTCAGTAATAACTTGTTAGTGGGCATATTATTTAATTATAATGTGATTAAAGTTCTAAGAATAAATACTTTTCAATTCTTACTACTGTAAAACACACTCGTTTAACCTTAGTTCCTATTTACTGACTATTGTTCACCTGTGATAACGGGTATACTGTATAACTTATACAGTAAACAATATGATTGACTGCTGAAAAACCAATGGAGAATAAAGGTTTTAGGACCATGCATTGTAGAATTCAGATAATTCATAAAAAAAAGGGTGACTTTATGATCTATAGGATGGGCGCAATGCATTTCTTAAACTTGTTTGGGAAATATGGATATTCTTCCTGATATTTACTTTCATAACCATAATCTGTAAGATGAAACTATGTAACAGAAATGTCCTTAAAATATCAACAAGTTATATCAAGTGGGGAATTGGACAGGTGTACTGGAGGGTGGTTAGAGGGAAATTACTAGTAATCACCTTCTGTGTACTATACAACGTATTATATGTGTCTATAAAACATTTATAATGCTTATTTCATAGATGAGGAAGTTGGCCTAAAACTACCCAATGTCACGCGATTCATAAATGAAAAGCCTGGAATTAAAAACCAGGCATGATTATTTCTTCATGTTCAAAGCTCATATCCTATTTTTAAAAAATTATATTTTAATAGCTTTTGGGGTACAAGTGGTTTTTTGTTATATGGATGAATTATACAGCTATGAATTCTGAGATTTCCATGCACTTATCATCTGAGTAGTATATATTATACCTAATATGTGGTTTTTTATCTCTAGCCCTCCTCCCACTCTCCCCCTTCTGAGTTTCTAAAGTCCTTTACATCACCCTATATAAAGTTCATGTCTTTTAACAACATGTCGTTGCTTTACTTTGACCCTTCTCTGACATTCTCTCCCTCCTCAATATTTCTCAAATAATGACTATTTCCTCAGATATTTTATGACAGTTTCAGTATTCCAGCAGGTGTGGTCATTGTGGACTGGTGAGACAGGGAGAGACAGAAAAGCAACTTAGACTTCTTAACTCTTAAAGAACTCTCAGAGATCTTGGCTTTGAATACAAGAAAATAAACATAAATATTTGCAGATATTTCTAGGCTCTCTTGCCATGATTGCTGATTAGTAGAATGGGTAGGGTGGTTGAGTAAAGCATGTTATCCTATAACTGAGAAATGAAGGTAAGGTATTCTTCCAGTGGGATACCCAGATTGGTATCTGTGGTATCTCAGAGTGGATCCCTAATTTCTAATCTTTATTTATATTCTATATTTTATGAAGTATACTATGTAAGAACCACAGAATAAATCAATAAGTTACAGACCAACTAGCTTTAGGAAAACAGAAGCAAACCATCAAAATAATCCACCAACTTTAGGACAAAAAACATTTAATGTTTTTCATATAATGTAGGTTAATTAGTATTAAATCCATAAGGCTAAATGCACTGACTATTTTACATGAAAAATTTTATTCTACTTTGTGAAAGTATGAATAATTCTCAATTTTACCTTTCATTTCACTGTAATCTTATATTTTAGAACAAAATTCCAATGGCCTGTCAATGAAGAGTTCTAATTTATATTTCAAATTTGTGCTTAATTATAAAATTTTAGAATAAGAGACTTTAGGAAATCATGTGGTCTCTAGCTTTCAAACTGATTAATTTCTTAGGCAATGATATTCAACTCTGATTTGATATCACTCCAGTGTGAGTTCAATGATCTAAAAATTGTTGAAACAAACTGTAAACTACAAAGTAAATGCATACTTTAAATATTGAGTTGGTAGAGATAAAAAACTATTTAAACCAACTTGATCTATGTGTCATTAATAGAATACTAATTTAAACAATGTAAGAATATGCATTCTTTTCAAGTATACATGGAACATTTTCTAAGATAGATCATATGCTGAACCATAAAACAATTCTCAACTACTTTTATAGGATTGAAATTATGCAGAATTTGTTCTATGACCACAACTGAATTAAGTAATTTATCAACAACATAATAGTCTAGAGAATTCGGAAATATTTGGAAATTTAACAACACATTGTAAAAAAACTGATGTGTCAAAGAAGAAATGACAAGAGACATTAGAAAACAGAATTGAATATTAATGAATATATAATATATACAAATTTGTGAAACGCAGCTAAAGCAGGGTATAGAAATTGATTCATAGATTTAAATGCTTATGTTGGAAAAGAAAAGTGATTTAAATCCAATGATCTTGGCTTTCACCATAAGAAACTAGAAAAAGAAACCAAAATAAGTAGGAGGAAAGAAAAAATAAAGAGAGGAAATTAATGAAATAAAAATTAGACAAACATTAGATAAAATCAATACAACCAAAAGCTACTTCTTTGAAAGTATAAAAAATATTGATAAGCCTCTCACAAGACTAATCAAGAAAAAGAGAGACAAATCACCAATATCAAGATTGAAAGAGGGGATATCACTACAGATCCTACAGAATTTGAGACAACAGAAATATTTATGAACATCTTTGTGCCAATAAATATAACAACTTGGATTAAATGGACAAATCCTTGAAAAATACCAATTAACAAAATGAACTAAAATAGAAATAAAAAATCAGAATAGATCTACCTCTATTAAATAACTTGAATTCATAAATAGAAAGCTTACCTCAAAGGAAACCATAGTTTTACTGATGAATTCTATAAAACAAAGAAAGAAATATTTCTGACTTTACAAAAACCTCCTCCAGAAAACAGGAGGCCAAATTAATTTTATGAAGCCAACATTACTCTAATATCAAAACCAGATATCACAGTAAAAGAAAACTACATATCAATATCCCTCATGGCATAGTCAAAAAAACTGTAACAAAATATTTACAAATATGTAATATGTTAGAAAGATAGCACCTCTCCACTAAATGTGATTTATGCTAGAATTGCTAATAGAATTTATACCCAACCTAAATAAATGAGGCATTTAAGTTGGCATAAAACCTTTTCAAAAAACCCTGCTAAATGCAAGTGTATTAAGCTTAAATTTTCCTACTTTAAAATATATCTATAGGTTTTGCTAAACATATAAAACCTTACAACACAATTCTTGTTGGCTACTTCCAAGTTTGTATGATACATTCTTGCACATTATTTTTCTAAAACTTTCCCATTAGCATTGGCATTGTGCTTGATTTGATAGACATTTTCATAATTGAGAAGAAAATGGAGAATTAAAAAAATTGTAGTTGTCTGCTTTTCTGATCTAGAATAATTTTTCTATTTAAGGCTACACGTTGAACAAATAAAAATCTTTTAAAATTGAAAATATATTTTTTTGCTCATTATACAAAATTTATATAATGCAAATAAGCAAAAAGTATAAATAAAAAGTCTAGGATTCCATGCTTCTAGGTTATTATAATCAATGTCTTGATGTAACTTTTCTACTCTGTACAGTTTAATCTTAAATATGTCAGTGGGAAGAGAGCTAGGAAGAATAAATAACTGTGAGTTTTAATCTGGAGAAAACGCATGTAGGACATTGGGTAAATGACTTAACTCCTTTGGGCCTCAGTTTCCTCATCTATAGAATGTGGGGACCTGATTAGACATTCTTATGGTCCCTTCTAACTTTTAAGTATATATGAATCCGAAGTGAATCTTGTATTGAAGGGAAAGACATAGAGTAGAAGTCTGTACTAAGCAGAAGGTGGCAGTGTTGTTGAAGAAAAGGCCTAGATTTTAATACCAGCAAATGCAGGTGGATTGCTATGCATGGTGTTTTTACCTTGATAAAATTAGTCCTGGAGCAAATTAGTGACAAACCACTAATTTAGCAGGATTAACATATCCTGTTACAACAGTGAGTTGTTTTTCTGAGGTCAATAATATCATTATATGTGACATCGCTTTGCTGTAAAATGAGACAAAATCAGATATGATCACCTAAAGCTCACACAAACATAGAAGCCATGCTAAGCTCAGAGCTTTTATGTGAATAATAATTATTGTTGTATTGGCTTCAGGTATTTTGAAAGAGTTTGCCTGGATATTATTAAGTGACAACTTTCTCATACATATTTGCAATTTGGCATGGATATTTTTAGTGAAGCAAAGTTTTTCATTCTTTGTTTTCCAACTTTTTGAAATAAAGGAGGATTCAAGCACCTACATTTTAATAGGCTTTAGAGAACTTATCTTTAATAAATAGTAATGGAATTCAATAATTCAATCTTTGTTCTTTGTCTTAGAAATATCTAATAGGAGTTCAGTGCTTATAGTGGGGTTAGGATATGATATTTAAATTTATGATCTATTGTCTGTTTAGCATAACATACTAGAATACCATTTAATAAGGCAATGGACTGAAAAAAAATCTGTAAGTATATTTTGCTTGAGTCATGTACAGTATTCCTCTAAAATCCCTCAGATTTCTACATTAACTAGATACCACTGTCTTAGTCCATTTGGGCTACCATAAGAGTGTATGATAAACCAAGTAGCTTATAAACAACAGAAATTTATTTCTCTCAGTTCTGGAGTCCAAGATCAAAGCGCCAGCAGCTTCAGTGTCTGGTGAGTGCCTGCTTTCTGCCTCATAGACAACACCTTCTTGCTGTGTCCTCACCTGGTGGAAGGAGTGAGGGAATTCCCTTAGGCCTCTTGTGTAAGGGTACTAATACCATTCATGATGGCTCTGCCCTCATGACCTCATCACCTCCCAAAAGCCCTGTCTCCTAATATCATCACTTTGGGGGTTAGGATTTCTGCATATGAATTTTGGGGAGACACACACATTTAGACCATAACAACCACTTTTTAGTGGAATATCCCTCTCCCCTCTGCATTTCTGGGAATATATGCTATAGGAAGAAGATAACACATCCAGACCAATTTGTCTTTGCACGCAGCCCAAAGGCTGGAGGTAGAAACCAGTGTGGAAGCATGGGAGGGCCTCCCCAATGGTAGGAGTCAAAGCCTTCATCCTCCCACTGCTGGGCCATCATCTCCCATGGTGTTGCCTTGCTCCTAAATTACCATGGCTTTTCCAGCAGGAATGTTAAAGTTTTGTTTTAGGTAACATCTTTCCTCCTTTATGAAGCTGGCTCCTCTTTTTGGCTATTATTCTATAGAAAGGATCACCCCATATATCTAAGCTAATATCCTCCTCTCTGGGATAACTTCCCATATTATACCATGAGCATTCCTCCCTACTGCCTCAAATTCCTATTGGCAGCCCCCATCAGAGTAACCTCCTTGTTCTTCCTTGATGATCTCAGACCTGTTCCTATCTCAGGACTTTTACAGTGGCTGTTCCCTATACCTGGAAGGCTTTTCTCCTGATAATCATGTGACTAACTTTGTTAATGCTTCCAAATCTTTTTTGTTCTAACGTCACCTTCTCTGTGAAGATTTCTCTGATCTTCCTATGCAGTTGCTACTCCCTTCACCCACACCCTCCTCTGTCTCCAGCATCCCCACTCCCCTTTCCACTTAATTTTTTCTCCAAAGCACTTCCCACCTTCTAATAAGTACATAACTTACATATTGATTTTGTTTACTGATTGTTTCACTTCACCAAAATGCATAACATATTCTGTAGATCACTAGTCAAAGTGTGCTTCCTCTGGAGTGGTTATCTAAATTATATGCTTATTAGAAGCTTTGTTAAAAATCTGTACTCAAAGAAAGTTAATCTGATGATACTTTATCTATAATTTAGAAAGCAAAAAAGCAAATTTTCAGATACTCTGTGCTCAACCCAAACTGGATAACTCTGTTTTCCTTAAAAATACAATTGAAAAGTTAGCCTTATGCCAGGATCCTCCCTTCTTTTTTAAAATTTTAATTTAAAAGAAAATTTTCTTTTTTTTTTTTTTTTTTTGTTTTTGTGAGAAAGAGTCTCACTCTGTCACCCAGGCTGGAGTTCAGTGGCACCATTTCAGCTCACTGCCACCTCCTCCTCCTGGAATAATTGATTATCCTGCTCCAGTCTCCTGAGTAGCTAGGATTACAGTTGTGTGCCACCACAACCAGCTATTTTTTTTTTTTTTTTGTATTTTTAGTAGACATGGGGTTTTACCGTGTTGGCCAGGCTGGTCTTGAATGAACTCCTGGCATCTAGTGATCCACCCGCCTTGGCCTCCCAAAGTGCTGGGATTACAGGTGTGAGCCCTGGTGTCTGGCCCAAGATCCTCTCTTCAGATCGTTTCAGTTTTCTTAATTCAAATTTTCCTCATTTTAAGGCTCAATTTAAAGGCTACTTCTTGCTTATTTTTGTTCCTGGATTCTCCAGATGGAAGATAGTATCTAACTTCTGTCTACCACCAATGCTAGTCTTTCCTTTCGAGGAGTTTATAGGCCAGCAGGAAGGACGAGTTGTGTTTGCTAATAACTATGAAACACGGTAGAAATTGATCAGTGTGTTTTTAGATAATCAGATAAAATCCTACAAACATTTAGAGACAGAGATTTGCTTCTGATTGCTTCATGGTGGAGGTGATATTTGACCCTTGAGGAATGGATTCAATTTGTGTGGGCAGAGAAAAAGGAGAAAAGAAGGACCTGTCAAGTTAGAAGTTAAGAGTAGACACAAGCATGGATACAGCAATTCTTATAAGAAATAGTTATCTGTTCAATGAATGTGATGTAACAAAGTTTAACTAAGGAAACCTAATGAGAGCCAGGGCTGGAAAAGTAAGATTGGGTCAAACTATGAAAAGATCTGAGTGTCAGGCTAGGGAATTTAGATTTTTTTTTTTTTTTTGAGACAGAGTCTTGTTCTGTTACCCAGGCTGGAGTGCACTGGCACCATCTTGGCTCACTGTGACCTCTGCCTTCTGGGTCCAAGTGTTTTTCCTGCCTCAGCCTCCTGAGTAGCTGGGATTACAGGTGCCTACTACCACTCCTAGCTAATTTTTGTGTTTAGTAGAGACAGGGTTTTGCCATGTTGGCCAGGCTGGTCTTGAACTCCTGACCTCAGGTGATCCACCCAACTCAGCCTTCCAAAGTGCTGGGATTACAGGCATAATAAGCCACTGCACCTGGCCAGTAATTAAGATCTCTATTGAAAATGAAGAATTATAGATTAAAAAAAAAATCAGGCAAGTGACTTGGACACAGATCTACTTAAGATTAAATTAAACCGTTGTACAGATAGAATGGCTTAGAGTGGGGAGATACTGTAAACAAGGAGACCATTGCAATAATCAAGCAAAGAGATGATAGAGGCATGAACATAACAGTAGCAATGAGAAAAGAAAGATTGGGATGGTTGACAGGGCTGAGCTAGAATCAACAGGACTAGACAACTGACTGGTTGAGTAAAGGGAAGAGGTGTTGTCTGTAGGTTATTGGGAGAATGGTGTTTATTAACCAAAATGGGTATGTAGATTTTTGTATATGTGGGACAGTTAGATTTTACTGAGAAAAGAAGAAAATTTTGTTTAGGGTTTTTCTAGGAAGATATCAGAGTGGCTAACTAGTAGGTTATAGATGCCAGCTTTTTCTAACTTCATAAATATTATTATATAGGCAATTTAAAGTTAGGAACAGTGTCTGATATTTTTCCTTTTCACCTTTCATCTATCCTGAGACATAGAACAATGCTGAGCACGTTGTAGGTACTCAAGAAATATGTACTGATTGATAATATATTTTACTTTTGGAGACAAGTTTGTGGAGAGAAGATACTAGCCTAAATCCAAAATTGCTGATTAAAAAGTGTCTACTGGCCAGGTGTGGTGGCTCACGCCAGTAATCCCAGGCGTGGTGACTCATGCCTGTAATCCCAGCACTTTGGGAGGCCAAGGCTAGCAGATCATTTGAGGTCAGGAGTTCATGAACAGCCTGACCAACATGGTGAAACCCCATCTCTAGTAAAAATACAAAAAAATTTAGCTGGGTGTGGTGGTGCACACCTGTAATCTCAGCTACTCAGGAATTTGAGGCATAAGAATTGCTTGAACCTGGGAGGCAGAGGCAGTAGTGAGCTGAGATCATGCCGGTGCACTCCAGCCTGGGCAATGGAGTGAGACTCTGTCTCAAAAATGAAATGAAATGAAATAAAATAAAATAAAAAAATAAAAAGGGCTAATGGCTCTGAAGTTTCCTTCATTGACTAGCCTGAGGCCTGAAAATCCCTGCACTTGAATTCTTTGGGTTACTACAATGTAGGTGGCTATTAACATGTAAATGATATCTGCATGGACATAACACACCATAGCATTAGGTCTTTATTGTTAACATATTCCTTAAATTAACAAATCAGTTCCTTAGATGAGAACTGGGTTCTAATAGAATAAGAGAAAGGACAGGTATTTTCTGTAAGAAACAAATGAGAAGGGAAATTGCGAGGTAGGGTCAGTGACAGGCCCAGTAAAATGGTGAATTCTGGGGAGATCTGAAGCAGGGGCTGGAGGAAAGATGGGAAAGGGTAGTGCTAGACAGGCAAATACAATAGAAATTCACAACGCTGAATGAATGGAAGCATTTAATTTACAGTGTAAACCAAGAATATAATGTTTAGCTCCCTAACCAACTAAATGGAACCCCTTGTTGGCCACAGGCATTCCAAAGTAAATCTGAAGGCCATAGTTAAGGCCATAATGGGAAGGGGGGTGGTCAAGCATTCCTCACTATACTCTCCTCCCTTTGGAATTCTGACACAACTGACCAGCATTAAAATTAAAAGAGAGATCTTAAGACTGACAAAACAGACTCTTTGTTGCAATAAGACACACAATTCCAGCATGAGTAGTGGAGCATCACGTGACAGATAATAGGCCCTGAAGGCAATTGAAGTATTTTGCTCCAAAATACAATTCATTGACATATTTTGAAATGGCCCTGTAAAGCTGTCTCTTGTGGGGGAAAATCTACATTCTATAGAGAATCCCCATCCCTTTCCAGGTATTTTTGTGATCCAGGAGAGATTAATGAAGAGTCTGGTATCTTTTTAGGTTTGATTAGAGATATTTAGCATCTATATTTCCTGAAGCCTACTACCTGGAGGTGTCCTCTTCCTAATAAGAACCTCGATCACCACAACCACCTGTATCTTAACCCAGACATTTATTTCTATTGATCCCAGGGCTTTAGCTAATAACTCTTTCAACCAATTGCCAATCAGAATTTGAATCCATCTGTGACTTGGAAGTTTCATCACTCCTCCCCAACCCCCAGCTTCAAGTTGCCCCACCTTTCCGGACCAAACCAATGTACAACTTACATGTATGTCTGTCTGTAACTTCTGTCTGTAACTTCTGTTCCTTTAAAATGTATAAAGTCAAGCTGTAACCCAAATACCTTGAGCACATGTTCTCAGTACCTCCTGGGGCTATGATACGAGCCTTGGTCACTCATATTTGGCTCAGGATAAACCTCTTTAACTATTTTATAGAGTTTAACTCTTTGTGTCAACAACAGTGTCATGTGTCTTCAGTTATAGATAATGGAAATTGCAGTGTTATTTACTGTGGGGAGATTCTGAGGCTGGAAGTTAGGAGGCCTAGCTGCTTTCCCTTCACTGGCTAGGTTGCCCAGCACAGGCTTTTAACCTTCAAGTGCCTCTTTGTGAGGCAATATAATGTAGTGTAAAGAAGTTCCAGATCCAGAAAATCTGAATTAAATTTTGACTCTTTCACTTACCCAGTTATATGCCCTTAGAAAACTTGCTTTAACTTGTTCAGCCTTAGTTTCAATCTTTGTAAACTGGAGATATCATTATATCATATCATTTTTGAAGGATAAATGAAATGGCAATTTAAAGCACTTGGTAAGTAATGGGACCTCAGTAAATATTATCCTTTCTTCCTTTCCTCTCTTCATTTTCTAAGTCCATGAAATGATAGAACTGGACTAGATACATTGCATATTCCTCTTTCCATGCTTCTTTAGAAAAATGATTCCATGAATTCTTGAAATCCTTCCTTCTACATTCCTGCCAAAAGTCTACAAGAATTGTAAATTAATGCTGCCAGGAAAATGAGTCAAATAAATGACTTCTCCTCTGACATGCTGGTGTTCCCTCTGTTACCCTTCCCTTCCTTTTCCTCTCTCTTCAGAAGGCTGTGAAGGCTATGTTTTAGTTTGGCTAATGTGAAAAAAATTATCAGTGTTAATCATGAAAGCACAGTAAGAAAGAATTTATTCACGACCATGGTGATAGAGGCACCACTGTAAATGTGGTTTTGCTATGGGGAAACAGATTGAGCTTGACTCTGAATGCAGCATGGGTAAGTGGGACTTTATGGCTCAGGAGCAGGGTGGGGGTCAGTGAATAGAAAATTACTAAAAGGAAACATCAGGGGTAAGAGGGATTCTGGCTAAATTGATCTAATAGGATTCTTGATGAGGGCAGGCCAGGGTGATCAGGCATCATGGAGAGTCGGGGATGGTTGCAGATAAGAAACCTGATCAGGTGCCCAATGAAATCAAATGCTACAGGTGGGGAGTTCTTGCTAAACTGACTTAGCAGGGTTCTTTGCTAAAACTGGTTTTTATAGGAAAGTACACAGATGGGCCTACGAAAACGTTCAGGAACTGATTAAAGTTTGTGTAAAGAATCTTTGTCAATTCTCTACTAAAGGCAGATTACAGCCACACCTTTCCAATGGTACTAAATTGGCCATGGCTGAACACAGGATGATTTTTTTTTTCTTTATGTGTTGACCAACAGGCTAACAGAAATGTTGGGAGGAGAAAAGAAGGCCAAGATTCCTTTGGTGAGGTGATTCAGGACTCAGGGTATTGTTTCTTGGAAGACAATACCCTTAACATTCCCTGAAGAGGGAAGGGAATGTGTCTTTATGGTAATCTACACAAATACAGACGGCTGGGAGCTGCTGAGCCCATTTGTGGGGATAGTTGCCAAACAGAGATGCTTGGAGATTGCCGGTTACAGTGAAGTACAAATTCTTGCGAAAGTTTCTGAGGCCACACTTGATCCCTTGTGGCTGCCTACTTTAAAAAGGGTAAGGTCTTTCCACTGCCTGAATGACTTCTGAATCCTAGCTACCGAGGTTTGCGTTAGAGTGCCTCAGTGCTTGCAGTAGGCTTGCTTCTGAATAGGCTGGCACATAGGACCTTATGCTTCCTGTATTTTGTCCCTGAAGTGTTCTGCATCACGTGCTTATTCTGTTTATTATTCCTTGTGCTTACTCTGCTTTTTTCTGTTCTTATTTGAACAGAATCACAAATGTACAAACTCTTTCTGAATTTTGGTTCATCTCAAGAAAGTGTCCAATCTAAGCCCGGTCTCTGGACAGAAAGCGTTCTTTACTGCCTTTTGCTCTAAGAGTTGGCTGTCAACAACATTCATCCTCTCCACCTAGAATCCAGATTGTACTTGATATGGTTTGGCTCTGTGTCCCCACCCAAATCTCATCTTGTAGCTCCCATAATTCCCATGTGTTGTGGGAAGGACCTGGAGGGAGATGATTAAATCATGGAGCCAGGTCCTTCCCATGCTGTTCTTGTGATAGTGAATGGGTCGCTCAAGAGCTGATGGTATTAAGAGCTGGGTGCAGTGGCTCATGCCTGTAATCTCAGAACTTTAGGAGACCCAGGCAGGTGGATCATCTGAGGTCGAGAGTTGGAGACCAGCCTGATCAAAATGGAGAAACCCTGTCTCTACTAAAAATACAAAATTAACTAGGCATGGTAGCACGTGCCTGTGACCCCAGCTACTTGGAAGGCTGAGGCAGGAGAATAGCTTGAACCCAGGAGGCAAAGGTTGTGCTGAGCCGAGATTGTGCCATTGCACTCCAGCCTGGGCAACAAGAGTGAAACTCTGTCTCAAAAAAAAAAAAAAAAGAGTTGATGGTTTTAAGAGTGGGAGTTTCCCTGCACAAGCTCTTTCTTTGTCTGCTGCCATCCACATAAGATGTGACTTGCTTCTCCTTGCCTTCTGCCATGATTGTGAGGCCTCCCCAGCTATGTCAAACTATAAGTCCAATAAACTCTTTTGTAAATTGGCTGGTCTCAGGTTTGTCTTTATCAGTAGCATGAAAACATACTAATACAGTCCTACTGTATTTTAGATGAAGTTGGTGATGGATCTTAAAAGCAAAATATGACTTCAAATAAGAAGAGTAAGTCTACCCTTTTTCTCTGTACTTTAATTTTCTATTATACTCAGGAAACAAAGCCTTCCAGATTCATATCAGAGAACCAAAAAGGTGAATGTAACTTTTGGCTTTTATCACTCTCAGTTCCAATCAATTAGTTGGAAACCCATATGAATAGGGTGGCAAATAGGACTTGATAGGGTGAGAATTGAATGTGGGCTGGTTGGAAAGACAGCTGTAAGGCCATGCTGCAACACACCTGCAATCCTGATTCAGGGCTCAAACTTTTCATTGAACAAGACAAAGATTTCCTGGACAGGGAAATTGTCTGTGCAAAGTTCCCTACCAAAATATCTCTAATTCTTATAGCAGCATCAGAACATTCTACTATCCATTTCATTAATTTCTCATGGAGCATAATGACACCTTGTGTTATAAGGCATTTTTTCTAAAATTTGATAGACTTATTTCTGAGAGCACAGCTGAGAAAGGTGGTTATCCCCAGAAAATATTAGCAAAGAATTCTTGCATTCAGAGTTGAGTTATCTCTCCTGCCCTTCTGCTCTTCTAACGAATCCTCTGAATTCTTGCATTCAGAGGATTTGTTAGAAGAGCTTCTAGAAGGGCAAGAGAGATAAGGAAAGGTTGGGAACATAACTGAAGTCTAGGGGTGGAACATTCGCTCAAAAGGGAGCTAATATACAGGAAATAAATGGAGAGGGGGTGTTATGGAGGGACTGGGGGCTTCAGCGAGGTTAAAAAAAAGCCAGATACACTGTTTAAAGCAGTGAACAAGTTGGACATATGGAAGTTTCAGTCATTCAGTGAGGGCATGAATTTAAGATTTCAGAGAGAGTAAATGAGAAGTCCTATGTGACTAGATGTAGATACCTATGAGAGGAGCTTCAGGAGTTAAGACTGGAGTAGTAGTTGGAGCCACATGCTGAAGGTCTTTTATGCCTTTTAAAGCAGCTCTAACTTCATGCAAAGACAGCTGAGGTAAAGCAATGGGGTCTTTGTCTTGAGGAGTGGCAGGATTAGCAGTTGCTATTAGGATCACGTGTGTGAATAATCCATGCCACGAGAGGGGGGAATTGAGGTTATTTCTGCATTTGGCAGATAAGTGCGTAGTCTATGGCAGAGGCAATGGCAGCAGGAGAGAAACTTGATTTGCAAAGCATTTCTGTGATTGATAGAACTCATGAGTTTTGATGACTCACTGGGCAGGGTGAGAGAGAGGAAGCACAGAATATTCTCAGGGCTTTTACATTTGAAGTGTCAGACTTAACTGAGAAAAAAAATGGGAAGGAACAGGTTTTAAAGTGGGATAGGGTGAGATAGAGTTAAAATAAGTTTTGGTCATGGTGCATGAGATGAAGCTATGAAACATAAAGGCAGATATGGGTTTCTGGACCTCAGAAAAGACTGGGGCTAGAAGAGAAGATAGAAAGCTCATCAACTGTAGATGGTAGCCGAGGTAATGAAGAGAGATCAGGTGGTGTGAATGGAGAAAATGATCTCATATGCAAACGTGGTAACCAATAGAAGTAAAAGTAGTAGTCATTATGGTGTGAGAGAAAATGACCAGAGAGGAAGGAGGAAAAGCAGGAGCTGACTGGGCCCTGGAAGACAGGATCAACAGTACTAAATGCTGCAGAGGGCTAGGAGGGGTGAAGACAGAAAATAGAAAGTTGGAATTAGCAATGAGAAGGCAACCTAGAACATTGCCAGTAGAATGGTCGAGGCAATGAATTGAGGAATGTCTGTGTAGTGAGAAGTAGATAGTGTGGATAGAATTCACATTTGAGAAGTTTAGTGACAAAATAGGTTCACGGCAATAAAAAAGAAGGTCCTGTCATGAAGGTCATTGCTGGATTCAGGTACCTAAAAAGCTTTAACCTTGCAAAGGTTTGTGGGACAATTTGGCAAATGTAGTCAAAGTGAACCCCTCTTTACAGCTGTGTCTTCTTGGGCTTTAATGTAACTTTCATGACTTGGGACATATTCATTTCATCCTCAGAATGTCTAAATATGTTTACCAGCAAACTGTATTATAAAGCAACTCTGCTGCACATTATTTTAAGAATTAAAAGTCACCCTTTTTGTTTTCCTTACCCAACTGCAAGCATTTTCGTTTTTAAAAGCAGGGCTGGGCTCTGATGATAATTCATTGCCTACATCGGGCACAGGCCAAGACCCCTTACTTCCAACTAGATTTTCCCAAATTTTTCCCACTTCTTTGAGAACTTTGGAGAGTGGATTTTTCTGTGCATAAAAGACTCAACGTTTTTAGTCCCTCTAATTGTTCATCTCTTTGAGTCACAGATATACACACAGCCTTCTGTGGAATTACTGCCTCAATCCCTTTGATGGGTGACGTGTTAGCTAAGCAGATTATTTTCAAGTTATTGTTTTAATAGACCTTTACCATCAGGCTCAAATAAATCATGACTGCTTCCTACTGGTTGGAAGTCAGATTTAGACTTAATGGGAGAGCACAACTAAATCACAGTATAACACTTGGAAAATTTACCTTCTTTTAATTTACCTTCTTTCTAAAGGACTGTGACAAGTGGTTTTTCAGAAGGCTTGTAAAAGTAGTAGTTTAAAAAGTTAATACTTTATGACAGGTTTCAAAAATATCTGAAAGTCAGTGTATATATTTAAGCTTGATCATTGTATATCATAATACCCCTAATAGATTTTAAAAACCTTTCTTGGCAATTAAAAAATTAATCCTAAAGAGGTGAAGAAAACTTAAAACCAAGTGAAATGTGTCAAGATCATTAGGTAGAAGCTGAAAATGAATATGTGGGTTGGAGAATAGGGCAGACTTTTTATTATATTTAAAGCTATCTAGAGTTTAGACAATGTGAAATTATTCATGAGGCTGGTTCTCTCCTTCTGCAACCAGGGGAAATAACTCTTCTGCCTATGGTTAGGTATCTTTCTCCTTATGCTTCTGACAAGGTGACCTCGGAAATCATGGAAGACATGCTAATGCTAAATAAAAGTTCAGACCAGGTAAAATTTGTTTTCAGTACTTTCAGCCTCTTCTTTCTGTTCTCTCCCTCAGGGCTCACTCAGATTTTTCCTGGCAACTTCCCTACCTAATCTTCTCAGAAAAGGGTCAGGTAAGGGCAATTTTCAGTTTGCAGTAAATTTGCTCATCTTTTACCTCTTCTAAGGGGATTTACATTTTAGGTTTTATTTCTAGTTATTGTGTGATGGAAAGGCTTTTTCCTCTGTCAGATTTCCAGGCATTCGTCAATTGGTGGAAAGGTCTTTCCAGGAAGAGGGGTGCTTGCTGACATGCTTAATATTACACTATGTAGATAGCAGCTCACACCACGGTCTACTCAGGACCAGAGGGGTTTTAACAAGTGGGCTAAAGGTGTGACTGTGTGTTTGCAAAATGTATGAAATAAACCACCTGTGTGTTAGTATGGAGAGAGCAGAGCTGGGTCTGCTTACTCTCACTTGCTCAACTTCCTAATTAATTCTCAACCCATGAACCCCAGCTTCCACCCCTCCTCCCTCCCTTCAGACTCATGAATGGTTCCTTAGTTATCAAATCCACTAGGCATTTTTTTCTTTTGTGACTTTTCATGTCCTGGTAGCAACATTTAGTACTAGTGACCCTGCTCTCCTCCTCTCAGTGGTCTCCATGATTTGAGCCTCTCCTTAGGAATTTTGTTGCCTCTGCTCACCTCGTATGTCAGGCTTCCTCTTGGTCCTTCCTCTTATCATCTCTGCACTCACTCATGCAAACTCACTCATGCAAACTCACTCATGCCCATTGCTTTAACAACCCCTTCTATTCTCTGCACATTCAACTCTCACAAACCATGTCTGTCTGCCCTTGTCTTTTACCTGTTTTACTCAAGATAGAATCTTCAGCATTATTTTTGTTTCTTGCCTCTTTCACATACCTACCCTATCAATGATCAGATTCTATATGATCATGTCTATATGTTTGTAAGCATTCCCTCATTTCTATTTACTATGACTACTGCTTTATTTCAGGAACGCACCATCTCTGGCCTGTGGTTCTGACTCTGCCTCTCCTATCTTCCAGGCTTATTTCTATGACTAGAACTTTTTTCCAAAATTGAAATCAGTGAGTATTGGTCTCTTTGTCATAGTTCTCTGCGTACCACTTATAGGATAAAATCTGCATTCCATAGTCAGGCATGATTGATCTGTTTCCTATCAACTGCTCCAGTTTTCTCTCCTAGCTGTGACTCCATCTATATTGCACCCTTTGGCAATACCAATCTCTTGGCAGCACGTCAAGCCGTCAGTGCTCTTTCATGCCTCCACGTTTTGGCAGATGTAGTTCCTTTTGCCTGAAATGTTCCCTTATTCTTCCCAGACTGAGAAAAATCTATTTTTCAATTTCATTTTTTTTTCCTTTGTGAAGTTTTTTTGCCTAACACTTTCAGGCAGGCAGCAGGCATTGGCCCTCTTTTAAATTTTTTTTATTTTTTATTTTATTTTATGTTCCTATTGTATCTTAAACACATTTCTAATACTTCTCTTATTATACTGTAAAGTTTTGGGTTTTGTGGCTGTCTTTCCATGCAACAAGCAGCTCCTTGAGGGAAAAGACTATATTTCCTTAACCACCTGTGGTTTCTTGAAAAGTGATTAACATTTTCAATAGATATATATTCAATGAAAGAATGTATGGATTAACTTAAAATGCAGAAACATGTTTTTCATTTTTTGAAAACTGTTGGGGCACTAGAAAGAGGCTTAGCCCTTAGCTTCTTTATCCTTATTCCTTTATAGATGTTTTAAATGAAGACCTCTTTTTTTAATAACCACTTATAGAATCTGTATATATACTCTTGAATTGCTCTAAGTTCCACCATTATGGACACACAGGAAGAAGACAGTTGAGACTCAGAAAAGATGCAGAAACCACAAAGGGGTAGAATGATAAAGAAGAAAGACAAACCCTAAATATGGCACAGACTACCTTTTTCTCATTGAAAATAGAGTTTAGATCTGGATCCAAGATGGCCGTTTAGGAACAGCTCAGGATTGCAGCTCCCAGTGAAAGCACAGAGGGTGAGTGGACGCCGCGTTTTTATTGCCCACAGACTAGGTAATTCCTGGGCAGAGGTGCTCCACGGTCGCCAGCGCGGCTGTTTCGGCCAGCGCGGCTGTGCCGGCCGGCACCGCTGCTTTGCCCCGCGAGGCTGCTTTGTCAGCGCCCTGGAGCCGCGGTTCTCCATACAAAATACACTGGTCCGGGGGCCCTTTTGGCTGGCGATTGGAGCCACGGGAAGTCGCCCGTACGCCGGCTCAAAAAGGGGACTGAGCAGAGAACCAGGACAGTAGATTCCAGGGGAAAAAAAACAAAAAAAAGCGCCACAAACCTCAGTGCCGCTGTTTAAGCCAGCGCAGTGAGTGGCCGCAGGGGAAAACAAACAGACCCCGGCGCCTCTTCAATAGGCGACGGGAACACCAACTTAAAAAAGGCTCTGAGGCCGGGAGCCAGGCGATCAGGCTCGGCTGGTCCCACCCCCACAAAAGAACAGCAACCAGAAACTCTGGATTGAGAGTTTCACAGCAAGCACAGATGAACCCAGGACGGTCCAGCTCCATGGTGGAGGGGCATCCGCCATTACTGAGGCAGCCCGCCGTTGCCAAGGCAACCCGCCATTGCTGAGGCAGCCCGCCGTTGCCAAGGCAACCCGCCACAGCAGAGACTCCGCCCCAACAGAGGCGGGCCACCATCGCCAAAGCAGTTCTAACTACACCCATATAAACAGGACTGCAGGGAAGTTCACTCGTCAGCGAGGCGGAGCCCACAGCAGCTCAGCAAAGCTGCTATAGGCCGACAGTGACTAGGCTGCCTCCTTGCTGGGCTAGGCAGGTCTGAAGGAGAAAAAAAAAAAAAAAGAAGGCGGCAGCATAACGGGAACTCATAAATAAAGCCCTAAATCCCTGGGACAGAGCACCTGGGAACAAAAAGCAGTGTATGAGTACTGCTACAGCAGACCTAAAAGTACCTGCCCAGCAGCTCTGAATGAACAACAACAGAGCTCGCAGCTCACCGTTTGAGCTCCTATAAAGAAGAGACCGTCTCCTCAAGCAGCTCCCTGACCCCTATATATCCAAAAAGACACCTCATAAAAGAGAGATCAGATTGACACTAGGCGGGTATCCTTCTAGGACAAAGATAGCAGAAGAAGAAAACTGGTAACAACCCTTGCTGTTCAGCAGCTGCTGCAGGTGAACCCCAGGCAAGCAGGGCCTGGAGTGAACCTCAGGAGACCTACAGCAGAGGGGCCAGACTGTCAGAAGGAAAACCAAGAAATAGAAATAACCTCATCATCAACAAACAGACTGTCAATCTGAAAGATTTGAGACCCAATCTGAAAGCCAACAACCACAAAGTCGACAGGTGGATAAATCCTTAAAGATGGGAAGAAACCAGCGAAAAAAGGATGAAAACACCCGAAACCAGAACACCTCTCCTCCTAAAAGGGATCACAACTCCTCACCAGCAAGGGAACAAAGTTGGAGGGAGAACGAGTGTGATGAAATGACAGAATCAGACTTCAGAAGATGGGTAGTAAGAAACTTCTGTGAACTTAAAGAACATGTTCTAACCAAATGCCAAGAAACTAAGAACCTTGAAAAAAGATTTGACGAAATGCTAACAAGAATGGACAAAATAGAAAGGAATATAAGTGAATTGATGGAGCTGAAAAATGCAACACGAGAACTTCATGAAGCATGCACAAGTATCAACAGCCGAATTGACCAAGCAGAAGAAAGGATATCAGAGGTCGAAGATCAACTCAATGAAATAAAATGGGAAGGCAAGACTGGAGAAAAAAGGGTAAAAAGGAATGAACAAAGTCTCCAAGAAATGTGGGACTATGTGAAAAGGCCTAATCTATGTTTGATACGCGTACCCGAATGCGACGAAGAGAATGAATCCAAGCTGGAAAATACTCTTCAGGATATTATCCAGGAAAACTTTCCTAACCGAGCAAGGCAGGCAAACATTCAAGTCCAGGAAATACAGAGAACACCACAAAGATATTCGTCAAGAAGAGCAACCCCAAGGCACATAATCGTCAGATTCACGAGGGTCGAAATGAAGGAGAAAATACTAAGGGCAGCCAGAGAGAAAGGTCGGGTTACCCATAAAGGGAAGCCCATCAGACTCACAGCAGATCTCTCAGCAGAAACCCTACAAGCCAGAAGAGAATGGGGGCCAATATTCAACATCCTTAAAGAAAAGAACTTTCAACCCAGAATCTCCTATCCAGCCAAACTAAGCTTCATAAGTGAAGGAAAAATAAAATCCTTTGTGAACATGCAAGTACTCAGAGATTTCATCACCACCAGGCCAGCTCTACAAGAGCTCCTGAAAGAGGCTCTACACATATAAAGGAACAACAAGTACCAGCTCAACTAAAGGGCAAAACAGCCAGCTAGCACCAAAATGGCAGTATCAAATTCACACATAACAATATTAACCCTAAATGTAAATGGACTAAATGCCCCAATCAAAAGACACAGACTGGCAAATTGGATAAAAAGACAAAACCCATCGGTGTGCTGTATCCAGGAAACCCATCTCACATGCAAGGATACACAAAGGCTCAAAATAAAGGGATGGAGGAAGATTTACCAAGCAAATGGAGAGCAAAAAAAAGCAGGAGTTGCAATTCTCATCTCTGATAAATTAGACTTTAAAGCAACAAAGATCATAAGAGACAAAGAGGGACATTACATAATGGTAAAAGGATCAATGCAACAAGAAGAGCTAACGATCCTAAATATATACGCACCCAATACAGGAGCACCCAGATACATAAGGCAAATCCTTAATGACTTACAAAGAGACTTAGACTCCCACACAATAATAGTGGGAGACTTTAACACCCCATTGTCAACATTAGACAGATCAAC
>NW_022437001.1:3200197-3287804 GCF_009761245.1 Sapajus apella
AGTCTCTCAGACCACAGTGCAATCAAGTTAGAACTCAGAATTCAAAAACTAACTCAGAACTGCACAGCTTCATGGAAACTGAACAACTTGCTCTTGAATGTTGACTGGATAAACAATGAAATGAAGGCAGAAATAAAGATGTTCTTCGAAACCAACGAGAATGAAGACACAACATACCAGAATCTCTGGGACACATTTAAAGCAGTCTCTAGAGGAAAATATATAGCAATAAGTGCCCACATGAGAAGCAAGGAGAGATCAAAAATTGACACCCTATCGTCAAAACTGAAAGAGCTAGAGGAGCAAGATCAAAAAAACTCAAAGTCTAGCAGAAGACAAGAAATAGCTAAGATCAGAGCAGAACTGAAGGAGATAGAGACACAAAAAACCCTTCAAAAAATCAATAAATCCAGGAGCTGGTTTTTTGAAAAGATCAACAAAATAGACAGACCACTAGCCAGATTAATAAAAAAGAAAAGAGAGAATAACCAAATTGATGCAATAAAAAACGATAAAGGGGATATCACCACAGATTCCACAGAAATTCAAACCATCATCAGAGATTATTACAAACAACTCTACGCACACAAACTAATAAACCTGGAAGAAATGGATAAATTCCTGGACACTTGCCTCCTCCCAAGCCTAAACCAGGAAGAAGCCGAAACCCTGAACAGACCCATAACAAGGTCTGAAGTTGAGGCAGCAATGAAGAGCTTACCACCCAAAAAAAGCCCAGGTCCAGATGGGTTCACAGCTGAATTCTACCAGACATACAAAGAGGAGCTGGTACCACTTCTTCTGAAACTATTCCAAACAATACAAAAAGAGGGAATTCTTCCCAAATCATTTTATGACACCAACATCATCCTGATTCCAAAACCCGGCAGAGACTCAACAAGAAAAGAAAACTTCAGGCCAATATCCATGATGAACATAGATGCAAAAATCTTCAATAAAATACTGACAAGCCGATTGCAACAGCACATCAAAAAGCTTATCCACCATGATCAAGTAGGCTTCATCCCAGGGATGCAAGGCTGGTTCAACATACGCAAGTCTATAAACGTAATTCACCACATAAACAGAACCAAAGACAAAAATGATTATCTCAATTGATGCAGAGAAGGCCTTTGACAAAATTCAACAGCCCTTTATGCTAAAAACACTCAATAAGCTAGGTATCGATGGAACGTATCTCAAAACAATAAAAGCTATTTATGACAAACCAACAGCCAATATCATACTGAATGGGCAAAAACTGGAAGCATTTCCCTTGAAATGTGGCACCAGGCAAGGATGCCCTCTCTCACCACTGCTATTCAATATAGTATTAGAAGTTCTAGCCAGAGCAATCAGGCAAGAAAAAGAAATAAAGAGTATTCAAATAGGAAAGGAGGAAGTCAAATTGTCTCTATTTGCAGACGACATGATTGTATATCTAGAAGACCCCATCGTCTCAGCCCCAAACCTCCTGAAGCTGATAAGCAAGTTCAGCAAAGTCTCAGGATACAAAATCAATGTGCAAAAATCACATGCATTCCTATACACCAATAACAGACTTAAAGAGAGCCAAATCAAGAACAAACTTCCATTCACAATTGCCACAAAGAGAATAAAATACCTAGGAATACAACTAACAAGGAATGTAAAGGACCTCTTCAAGGAGAACTACAAGCCACTGCTCAACGAAATAAGAGAGGACACAAACAGATGGAGAAACATCCCATGTTCATGGTTAGGAAGAATCAATATCGTGAAAATGGCCATACTGCCCAAAGTAATTTACAGATTCAATGCTATCCCCATCAAGCTACCAATGACCTTCTTTGCAGAACTGGAAAAAACCACCTTAAACTTCATATGGAACCAAAAGAGAGCCCGCATAGCCAAGTCAATTCTAAGCAAAAAGAACAAAGCGGGGGGCATCACACTACCAGACTTCAAACTATACTACAAGGCTACAGTAATCAAAACAGCATGGTACTGGTACCAAAACAGAGATATAGACCAATGGAACAGAACAGAGGTCTCGGAGGCAACACAACATATCTACAACCATCTGATCTTTGACAAACCAGTCAAAAAACAAGCAATGGGGAAAGGATTCCCTGTTCGATAAATGGTGTTGGGAAAGCTGGCTAGCCATGTGCAGAAAGCAGAAACTGGACCCCTTCCTGACACCTTACACTAAAATTAACTCCAGATGGATTAAAGACTTAAACATAAGACCTAACACCATCAAAACCCTAGAAGAAAATCTAGGCAAAACCATTCAGGACATAGGTGTAGGCAAGGACTTCATGACCAAAACACCAAAAGCATTGACAACAAAAGCCAGAGTAGACAAATGGGACCTAATCAAACTCCACAGCTTCTGCACAGCAAAAGAAACAATCGTCAGAGTGAATCTGCAACCAACAGATTGGGAAAAAATTTTTGCAGTTTACCCACCTGACAAAGGGCTGATATCCAGAATTTACAAAGAACTAAAACAGATTTACATGAAAAAAACTAAAAAGCCCATCCAAAAGTGGGCAAAGGATATGAACAGATACTTTACAAAAGAAGACATACGTGAGGCCAACAAACATATGAAAAAATGCTCATCATCACTGGTCATCAGAGAAATGCAAATCAAAACTACATTGAGATACCATCTCACGCCAGTTAGAATGGCGATCATTAAAAAATCTGGAGACAACAGATGCTGGAGAGGATGTGGAGAAATAGGAACACTTTTACACTGTTGGTGGGAGTGTAAATTAGTGCAACCATTGTGGAAGACAGTGTGGCGATTCCTCAAGGACCTAGAAATAGAAATTCCATTTTACCCAGCAATCCCATTACTGGGTATATATCCAAAGGATTACAAATCGTTCTACTATAAGGACACGTGCACACGGATGTTCATTGCAGCACTGTTTACAATAGCAAAGACCTGGAACCAACCCAAATGCCCATCGACGATAGACTGGATAGGGAAAATGTGGCACATATACACCATGGAATATTATGCAGCCATCAAAAACGATGAGTTTGGGTCCTTTGTGGGGACATGGATGAACCTGGAAACCATCATTCTCAGCAAACTGACAGAAGAGCAGAAGATCAAACACCGCATGTTCTCGCTCATAGGCGGGTGTTGAATAATGAGAACACATGGACACAGGGAGTGGAGCACTACACACTGGGGTCAGTTGGGGGGAAATAGGGGAGGGAGGGTGGGGGGTGGGAAGCTGGGGAGAGATAGCAAGGGGAGAAATGTCAGATGTAGGTGATGGGGAAGAAGGCAGCAAATCACACTGCCATGTGTGTTCCTATGCAACAATTTTGCATGTTCTTCACATGTACCCCAAAACCTAAAATGCAATAAAATAAATAAATGGGAAAAAAAAAGAAAATAGAGTTTAATTTCATTTTAAGGGTATTGTTGTGATCAGAAGGTAATGACTAAAAATACCTTATAAACACTCTAATTTATTTGATTTTTTTTTTTTTTTTGAGATGGAGTTTCACTCTTGTTACCCAGGCTGCAGTGCAATGGCACAATCTCGGTTCACCACAACGTCCACCTCCTGGGTTTAAGCAATTCTCCTGCCTCAGCCTCCCGAGTAGCTGGGACTACAGGCATGAGCCACCATGCCCAGCTAATTTTTGTATTTTTAGTAGAGACAGGGTTTCACCTTGTTGACCAGGATGGTATTTGATATTTCTAATAAGATGACATTAAGATTTTGAAAGCAATATTTCTTCAGAGTTATTTCCTTTTTGACTGTAATATTTAATTCTTAAGTAAAGCCAACATAGCACATGGGGCATACAGTTTTCATACAATTACAGGTTCTGGGAGCTGGGAGGTACTTTAGAAGTCTTCTCTTGATTACTGTAGATAATATGTATTGAGTAGTTACTACAGCAGGTACTGTTTTACTACTTCACATGTATTCATTTCATGAGGTACATGCTATTATCACCCCCATTTTATAGATGAGGAAACTGAGGCATAGTGAAGTTAAGTAATTCATTCAAGATTATGGAAATTAAGTGGAAGAGCCAGGCTTTGAACTTACCTAGTTCAATCTGTTCATTTGACACATATGAGAAAACTAAGACCCATGGAGGGCACACACTTAATTACAAGGAACCCACTCTTACACTTTTGGCTTAAATAAATACATTGGCACCTTTTGATTTGTTCAGGATATGTGTTACAAATTGGTAACAGACCATCAGGAGTAGTGCTTTTCTATAGCTAGTCAGGGGCTGTTCATAGCAATAAATTTTTTGAGAATTATCTCAGTTCTGAATAGGAACAAAAAAAGCCCAAATAAAACTCTCTCACACACACACATCTCTTTGCACTGACCAATCTTAATCAGCGAGTCTCTTTTTGTTTATTGTGGGAACACAGAACAAACAGGCCAGAAAATTATAAGAATACCCATTTGAACAGTACAATAAGATGCAGAGATATATATGAGTATTAAGACTTGACTTTAGAATTTTTGAAATTTAATTTTGATACAAAACTATTCCATGTTCAGTTTTTCTCTATTTCTGATGTAAAAGCTTGAATTCCTGAGTTCCTGGCCTCATTCTGAGAAGCAGTCAACCCATATGGGACTGCACATGTTAAGTTGCTATGGTTGTGATTTGCAAGGCTCATGGAGAAGCGATTTCACTGTTTTCTGTGGGGATTACAGAACTAATTGTTGCACTGGTTTTTGTATTGTTAAATTAGTAGTTTTTTGTGGTGGTGGGCTTTTCTTTTAGCAGCATGTTTCTACTTATTGAAAAGCTTTGCTGAACACAATATACCCACTCTGCTGTGTAAATAAAGACATTATTGTTGGAATAATGCAGTTCAGGGGATGCCTCTTCTGGTAGCCTATCTGTCAATCTGTGTTTAGTTGGCTTTCTCAGCCCACTTATTCTAACTACTGCTTTTCAATCTCATAGAATGGGGATCTGGGAAGGGATTTGTGACAACTGGGTTATTTAAATGGAATTTTCCAAATATACAGAATCTCTCCCTCAGATCTCAAGCTCACTCCCCCATTCCTTCCTGTTTGCTTTAGAAGTCCTTGGCAGGTTGTTATTACAGACTAGAGGGCAGGTTTGAAGCACCCTCTATTTATCAAATGGCAAGGGCCAGTCAGTAAGCTGCATGTGTTTGGAATTGTTACCCTTTGTTCTAATTGCATTTTAACTTCTGCTGAATTTGGCAGTATAATTTTTTTCAGGAGATACATTTATAAATGCCAAATATTAGATATACTGTCAGTTGTCTGGTTATTTTTGTGATTAAAGTTTGTGCTGACATTGGAATAGAGGTAATTTGATGGATGCTATATTATAAATATTTTCTGTTATCAAATTACTTCTGGTAGAATCTATTTTTTGAAAAAATATGTGAAAATGTTAATTTGGAAGTGTAAAGGAAAAAATTACCTTAAAAAGTTGTATACCTGTGACATTATTTGTTTTTAGTAAAATGGATGTCTTTGCAATATCCTAGCCCTTGCTCTCAAGGCCAGTGGCTCAGAGTCAGCTACCCAAAAGCTACACATGGCTGGGATATGGTCTATTTCACACCAGTGTAGATTTCTTTACATATCTTACATATGAGAGTTTGCTACATCTCCTATTGTGACCTATTTGTAATGGAAACACTAAAACACTGGAGGCGAATTTTCTGACTCTAGAAAACGGGCGATTCTTGTCTACTCTCTTCTAAAAGATTGCAAGCTTGACATAGCTCATAATTTCTTTCTTTCTTTTTTAATTGAGACAGAGTCTTACTCTGTTGCCCAGGCTAGAGTGCAGTGGCATGATCTCTGCTCACTGCAACCTCCTCCTCCCCCGTCAAGCAATTCTCCTGCCTCTGCCTCCTGAGTAGCTGAGACTACAGGCACGTGCCACCATGCCTGCCTAATTTAAAAAATATTTTTAGTAGAGACAGGGTTTCATCACGTTGGCCAGGCTGGTTTTGAACACTTGACCTCAAGTAATCTGACAGCCTTTAGCCTCTCAAATTGCTGGAATTACAGGTGTGAGCCATCATGCCTGGCCGAGGCTTATAATTTCTTTAAGCAGCCATCTCGTCCCTCCCCATAGTTTTCCTCCCCAATCTCTTCCTTTCTCTATCAAGTACTGTCTGCATTTCTCATCCTCTACTCATGTTAGTTTCTTGTAGACTGCCTTCCATTCCCACTCTCTTCTCTGAGGACACTGATCATCTCCTCATTATCAATCTATTCATTGA
Organism: Sapajus apella; assembly: GCF_009761245.1. Classification (NCBI taxonomy): domain Eukaryota; kingdom Metazoa; phylum Chordata; class Mammalia; order Primates; family Cebidae; genus Sapajus; species Sapajus apella. The sequence continues at coordinate 3,206,466 of NW_022437001.1, forward strand.
CAACAATTCTCTGTATTCTCTTCTTTTTAAAGTCTATATCATCTCATGTTTTTGGCTATTCCCCCATGACCTTTATATTTCTTTGTAGTAACTATAATAGTAATGATTAATAAAAGTATTAATAAATATAATTATAAATTATATGACATAATTATAAATTATATGTCATATAATTTATAATAATAATTATTACCACTTTTATTCTTGGTGCTGCAAAGTGCTGGTTGCCCTTCTATTTTTGGGTTAATTTTCTCCTTCTTCTTTAATGATTCCACTCTCTTCTACAGTCTGTTATTTGAAGCATTTTCCAGTTTACCTAGCTGGGAAATTTTTGAGTCCCTTTGACTCCTTGCACTCTCTCTCTTTCCCCTCATAATTAGTTAACACATCTTTTGGGTCTTCTTGTGTAGTGCATTTCCCCCTCATTGCTGCTGCTCCAATCTGAGTCTTCATTGCCTCCTGTGTGCACTGCCACCTCTCTGTGCTCCTCCTAGTGCAGCCCACACTGCAAGAATGAACTCTCCAAAATAACTTATGTGCATGCTGTCTTCCTTGTCAAAAGTCATCTTTTTACTGATAGGTGAAATTTTGAGCTTTGCAGTCTATATCTAATGTTACTTCCCATTGCTCCCTTATGTGAATGCTATGCTTCAACCAAACATGTCACAGATGTTCTCTAAACTTTCAATTTCTTATCTTCATTCCTATACCCACCTCTCCCTTCTCCTTCTTCTCCTTTTTTTTTCCTTTTCTCTTTTTACCACTCACTGATTTGTCCCACAACCATGAATGAAGCTCCTACTATGGACAAGTCATTGTATAGGTCCTGAAGATAGAAAAACAATTATAAGTCGGTTACTTCCCCCACTTCAGGTTCTAGATTAGTAAGTGGTACTAACGAGTGAAAAAGTTATGTTACTAGGATGAATGACATAATCAAGTTCTGTTTAAAGAGTTTTTAGAATGCAGAGCCAGTAACCAACACTGACTGCTAGTGTCTGAGCATCAGCTGAATGTTGAAACCAAATTTTTTCAGACAAACAAGAGGAAAGATCATTCCAGTCACAGGAGACAAACTGCAGTTATGCGACATCATGGCAGAGATGAGAAAGAAAAGGTAGGCAGATGTGCAGATGATAGAACTTGTATACTCTCATTACGTGGTAGATGAAGGGGAGGCAGGGAAGTATTGACATAGAGAATGACACAATCTTGTTTGTAATTTAAAAATATCCTTCAGTTTGGAGGATGAAAGTTGACTGATAAACTGGAGGCAGGAGACCAATAGGATTCCATTCCACCAGTTCACCCAAAAGATATATGGGCCTGAACCAAAGCAGTGACAGTGAGAATGGAGTGGAATAAGATATACTTAGTAATCACAGGACTTTGTGACTGATTGAGTTCTGAGGAAAATGGAGATGAAAGACTTGAGATAAAGATCTGGATATCGGGCTGGGCGCGGTGGCTCAAGCCTGTAATCCCAGCACTTTGGGAGGCCGAGGCGGGTGGATCACGAGGTCAAGAGATCGAGACCATCCTGGTCAACATGGTGAAACCCCGTCTCTACTAAAAATACAAAAAATCAGCTGGGTATGGTGGCGCATGCCTGTAATCCCAGCTACTCAGGAGGCTGAGGCAGGAGAATTGCCTGAGCCCAGGAGGCGGAGGTTGCTGTGAGCCGAGATTGCACCATTGCACTCCAACCTGGGCAACAAGAGCGAAACTCCGTCTCAAACAAACAAACAAACAAACAAAAAAATATTGACTCATTCTGTGTGTTAAGTTGTAAATGAGTTATAATTTAAATTCCATTCTTTAAATGCATTAGCTTACTTTTTATTTTGTTTCTCCATTGTGAATACACGATTTGACTTTTATAGATTTTCTTATGAAAATTAGGTTTATAATTTTTACTAGAAAATGTATTGTGTCTTAGTAAGATCTTAAGTCATGAACAAAGCTTTTTTTTTTTTTGTAAATATTTCATTCTAAGAGATTACAATGAATATAAATTGATACAAATAAAGATTTTGATTTCAGATTTCTAAACTAACATTTTAAAAACACGGCTTTTGCAATTTCCATATTGAGAAAATGCCCTTCTATAGTGATGGACAGTGAAACTATTTTTAAATGATTCTTTCATATGGAAATTTAATTATTCATATCCTGATGGGTTGTTTTATAAATAATTTTTTTTTTTTTAGTAAAGAAGCACAAATAAGTCCACAACAATATATTAAAGTCTTCACTCTTTAATTAGACAATAATTTTGTAGTTAGGAGCTTCCTGGAGATAGCAAATTTATTGACACTGTAAATCAAACTCTGTATATAATTTCTTGCTTTTCATTTCATTGTTGGTAGATATAGAGGTCATGCAGAGTATGGGGTAATTGTTAATTCTGCCAAAAATTAAGTAAGTCTTTAGTAATCTAGTATTATCTTGAAAGAAATGGCAGAAAGATTGGGATAGTTGCCTAAGTGAGTGAATTCCTGCAGAGCATCAAGAATATTCTGACACTTTCTAAACACTGGCAAGAATGCCCTGCATTTTATAGAATTGAATATGTGAATATATGGGGTAATCTTAACTGTTAATATCAAGGATTCTCCAACCCAATAGTTCTCAAGATAAGAATATTTATAATTGAAAGATAATGAACTACAATAATTTTCTCTTTTGTTGTTGGCATTCAGGGTTTCTCAACCATATAGTCACTTGAACTCTGACCTGGGCTTTGTTCCTTTGTATCTTTGGAAATCTTTTTAGGTATTAACACACAACTATGAATATTTTTGCCTAAACAGTGTTCTCAAACTTTTCTTATTTTGCATCAGAACCTTCTTTTCACTTAAAATTGTTCATACAACACCAATCTATAAAAGTTGCATTTTACTACAATGAATCTTTTTAAGTTCAAATTTTATGATGTTTACTTATAAAATAATTCAGTGAGAATGATGAAATTATTTTGACAAACAGAACATTTAAAACTGGGCATTATAGATGAAAGTGGGTTTGTTAGCAACCAATTAATTTCTGTTTTCTAATTGCATAGTACTAAGAAAATAATGGCATACAGATAGGTAGTTACAAAAAATAACATAGTAACTGTTTTTTCCCCTCTTAAGTATTTGCCTTGCAATTTCTAAATAACCTTCAACTAAGGAGAATCAGAGATTTGAAAGAGAAGTAAAAGACTTTAACTTTTAGCCAAGATGGAGTAATCAGACAAAACATATAAAACAACAGTTTTCAAATAGTGGACATCAAGCCATGCAGGACAGTGATCCTTGAAAGATAGGAAATGTACATGGGGAGCCTACAGTTAACCCAGCTTACTGTCTAGAAAAAATTTCCAGGCAGCAATGCTTCAAGGGGGAATACAAAAAGAGTCCAGTAGTCTCTCTGAATTGAAGAGATGTCACTGGGAATTAAGCAAGGCCAATGAGACTAGACTTCATAAAACAGGGTATCTGATCATAGCAACACAGAGAGATGGCTTCAGAAATATGTATTGGGTTCTCCTTGAATCTTCAGTTGAATATTATCCCTGAAACAATAGTGAGAAACACATGAGTGTGAGAAAACTAGTCAAGGCCAGGGAAAGAAACAACCATTCTGGTCCTGTCTAATAGAACTTAAAAGCAAGCCTCAAAGGATCAAACAGTTTTCTGGCAAGAAATACAACTTTAATGAGGAGAAAAATCAATTAATCAAAACTGACTCAGAAATGACCTAGATTACAGAATTAGCAGACAAAGACATTAAAATAGTTATATAACTATATTGCACATATTTAAAAAGTTACATAAAGATCGGGCTTATAATGTAGAGATGAAAGATACAAAAAAGACATTTAATTTTTAGACATGAAATATAAAATATCTGTGATTTAAAAATATACTGTACAGGAACAACAGAAGATTAGAATCTGTAGAAGAAAAGATTAGTGATCTTGAAGACACAGCAATAGAACCTATCCAAAATGAAACAAAGAGACAAAAAGACTAAGTCCTCCCCCTCAAAGTCCACCATCAACAAAGACAAAGAACAGATTAATTGGAATCTAATAATAGAAAATTATAATGCAATAAAAAGGATTATACTTTGTGACCAGCTGGGGTGTGGGACTAAGGAATGCAACTAAGGAGAATCAGAGATTTGAAAGAGAAATACCAGAGACTTTAACTTGTAGCTGAGATGGAGTAACCAGACAAAATATATGAAAAATGGTTTTCAAATATTGGGCATCAAGCAGTGCAGGACAGTGATCTTGGTTTAACATTAAAAAAAATCAATGTAAATTGGACCATATTAACAGAACCAAAAAGAAAAAAAACCATAATAATTTCAATAGAAGTAAAAAAACATTTTATGAAATCCAACATTCATTTGTAATGCAAACTTTTAGAAAACTAGGAATATAATTGAATGTCTTCAACTTGATAAATGACATTTATGAAAAACCAGTTACTGGAAGAAATTAAATTATTTCTTCTCAGGGATCAAAAAGAATATCCACTCTCATCACTTGCATTCAGTATTTTCCAGCCTGTGCTACTGAACTATTAGCATTAATAAGTCAGTTTAGCAAAGATGCAGATCTCAGGAACAATAAATAAAAATCAATTATATTTCTCTGTACTGACAAAGAACAATTGGAAATTGAAAAGAAAATACCATTTTTAATATTACAACAATGTGAAAAATCTGACAAAATGTGCAAGAACCTGTACATTGAAATCTGTAAGACATTCCTGAGGGAAATTAAGAAAAAATTAAATAAATGAAGAAATATTCTATATTTATGCATCAAAAGAGTAAAAATTGTTAAGATGCCAATTCTCTCCAAATTTACACATTCATTGCAATTTCACTCAAAATCTCGTTTTTTTTTTTTTTTGTATAAATTGATTTTAAAAAGCCCTGAAATATATATGAAAAATTTACCTGAAAAAACCAAAACAATTTTGAAAAAGTTCAAGATTGCAGGACAGGCTCATTGTAAATCTACAGTCATTAAAATAGTGTGATAATTAATGGCAGAGAAATAGGCATAGATCTTTGGAATAGAATGCAGCATCTAGACATATATTCCCTCACTCATGGTCAATTGATTTCCACAAAGTTTCCAAGGCAATTTAAAGGGTGAAAATTGAGATCCTTTCAATAAATAGTCCTGGAACGATGGATAGCTACATGCAAAATAATAAATAAAATTTAAAAATTAATTCTAACCTTAGCTTGCTATATTAAAAAGTTAACTCCAGATGGATCACAGACTAAATGTAAGTGGTAAACTCTAAAACTTCTAGAAAAATGTTAAGAGAAAAATCACAGTGGCTTTCAGTTTGGTAAAGATGTTTTAAAGGAAAAAAAATCAATAACTTGGGCTCTTATTCACTTCTGGTAGAAGCAGAAAATGGTTAAAACGATTTCAGAAATGTTAGCACTTTCATAAAAGGTTAAGCATAAAAGTACTATGGTGACCCAGTCATTCCATCCATAGGTATTTATTAAATGAAAGCATATGTCTACCCAAAGATTTGCACATAAGTGTTGATAGCTGCTTTAGTTATGATAGCCCCAAACTGGAAATGACCAAAGTTTATTAGCAAGTTAATGGTGTGGTAAATGCATACAATGGAATATTTTTCAGCAATTAAAAGGAATGAAATATTGATATGTGCAACAACATGGATGAATTTCAAAATACTTATACAGTGTGAGAGAACTGCAAGAAAAAAGCACATATGTGCTTTTTTTTTCAATTTACATAAAACTCTAGAAAATGCAAATTAATCTCTACTGACCAAAAGCAAACCAGTGGTTACTTGGATACTGTGGAAAGGAAAAGCAGGAAGATTAAACAGGGACATAAACACAGTTTTGAAAGCGATAGGTATGTTCACTATCCTGCTTGTGGTGCTGGTTTTATGAGTGTATGCATATGTCAAAATTTATCATATTTTATACTTGTAAAATTTATTATAAGGCAATTAAACTCAAAATGTTTTTAAAAAGGAATAATTGTGAATATGTTGAGGCTAAATCATTAGCACTATCTAACAAATATTTGTTTTCTTTAATATAGCATAAGCTTCAGATAAGAAACAGCCAAAATGCATTAGTTCTAAAATGATTAATACAATCCTCTTACTATGCTTTATCTTAACCCATTCACTTGTTATTGTAAACTTGTTTATAACACATTGATGAGAGTAAATGTACCCATATTATTGCAGGGCACTTGCACAAAATTTTTTTACAAGTGCAAGCATGCATAGGATTGTATATTTAGAAAAAGCATTGTATTGCCCGGGGAAAATGAAAACATATGTCATACTCAAATACTCAAAGATGTCCTATTCATAATAGCTGAAAGTAGATAAACCAACAGTGGTGTATCCAGACAACGAAATATTACTTAGCTTTAAAATTAATAAACTACTGACATATGCAACCAATATGCACCATCAGAAAAATTTTGCTAAGTGAAAGAAGATACAGAATACTACATAGTATATAATCCTGTGTATATGAAATTCCAGAAAAGGCAAACCAGTAGTGGTGAAAAGCAAATTAGTGGTTAGCAAGGGCCAGAGGGCAGGAGTAGAGAACCGACTACAAAGGGGCATATGCAAACTTGGAAGGTGGTGGTATATTTATATGTGTGTGTATATATATATATATACACACACATATAATACATATGTACACATACATGTATATAAATATATACACACAGGTACACATATATATATAATTTATATACATAAATATATACATACATATATAAATTATATGTGTGTGTACCTGTGTGTATATATTTATACATATATATATATATATATATATGGAGAGAGAGATAGAGAAGAGAAGAGAGAGAGAAAGAGACAGACAGGGACAACGTTTTGCTTTGTCAGCCATGCTGCTGTTGATCTGGCTTCAAACGATCTCCCACCTCAGCCTCCCCAAATCATGTCTAGCCAAGACTCACCATATTATATAATAATCTCTCAATTTTATTTAAATATACTCTATAATATTTGATAAACTCATAGGATTATTGAAGGTTCAATTTCATAAGAGCACTCAACCTAATGCAGAAATCTGTTTCAAAAGTGGCCTTGGCAGCCTGGTGAGGACAATTCTTCATATATTTATACAGAGTTGTGTCATCTGACTGTCATTTTAGGAACTTTTTGGATGAATCCAAAGATTGGAAGCTGAAAAGTTGAATAAGCAACTTAGTAGTGAAACTAAAATACAGGTTATAGGCACTTTGCACTCAAGGTGGATAGGTTCTTGGGGGAGTGGAAGGTTATAGAAGTGGAGGGAGCCCAGGGTAAGAAGGTTAGGCATTGACATAAAGGTCCTATTGAATTCCTCCTGTGTCATGCCTGTATCTCACTCAACATGAGTAACGAGAGCAAAGATGGATACTAAGACTGTTGAAATGTGAACACAGGATCTAGGATAGGTTGGTCCTTTAGGAGATGAGTGGAGGAGGGACAAAGAAGAAAAGTATAAGTTCTGTTCTTGTAATATTCTCCTTTACTTCATAATCACATACACTGTTTTATTGTCACAAACACTAGTGTATCAAAATGGAAAGTGATAGAAGATGAGTTCAAAAAGATAGGCAGGGATCAGACCACACAGGGACACATTAGAGTTTGGATTTTTTTCTAAATTTGATGGTAAGACACTCTTTGCCAAGCTTACATTGGCTATTTGCTGGAAACTTGAGCAAACGGGTTTATTTATTAAGAATGCAATTGACTGAAAAAACCTCAAGCAAACAGAAAACCACACAAGCAGTGCCTAAAACTATCAGGGCTTTATTTGTCCCACACAATAAGAAAACTGAGAGTACGCTGCCAGTCCAAGCCTGGTGCAATGGCTCAGTGATGTTAAGGATCCAGTCTTTTCCCATTTTCCTGTGCACTATACTGAGCATGTTGTCTTATCTCTTGGTTGCAATGTGGCTGTTTCACTTTTGTATATCATGACTGCATTAGGGGCAGCAAAAGAAGGAGAGAAAAGAGCTGAAAATGTATAGTGATTAAATCTATTCCTTTGAAAATCTCCTTTGGAAGTCCTATTCAGGATTACTTTGATTTTTTTGTTTGGTCAGAACTGGGAATGGCTACCTTAGTTATAAGCACAGCTCAGAACGTAACTGTTGAGCTGTTCATCTTGTATTCCTGAGCAAAATAAGGGTTCCATTATTAGTACAAAAGAAGAGCAGCATGGATATTGAATAGACAACTGGCGGTGTTCATCAGTGGGGGCAAGAATGGAGACAGGGGTCATGTTTGAAGGCTACTTCAGGAACTATTGTGAGAGATAATGATGCTTGGACTAGGAAGATAGAGGTAGTTGTAGGAAACGGTGGTCAGAATTATGATTTTTTTTTTTTCAAAAAAGAATCAACATGACCTTGGTAATGGAATTAATGTGATATGACAAGGTAGTAAGTCGTCAAAGGTAATTTCCAAGTCTTTATCTTGCTCTACGGGAAAAAATGATATCATTTCCTAAGATTGTGAAACTTGGGAGGAGTTGACTTGGGAGAAAAAAATCTACAATTCTCTCTAACAGGCAGAGTCAACATTGCTAATGTCAGAGGTAGAAGTGCTTTCGGCTGACTTGCAGGTATGTTGTGGCAGATATACAGATGGAAGACAGGTTGGTGGGCATAATGGTTGAACTTCTAAAGCTTCCAAATACATTACCCCATACAAAACAGCAGCCAGCTGTAGTGAAAGAGTCTGTCTTTTACACTCTGGGGACTTTGAATCAGTGGAATTATCTCATATCATTATAGTTTTGGTGTAATCAGGCTTTCTCTTTTATAGATGTTCTTACTAGCACTGCTCAAATACTCTCCCCATACAAATCTCCATCTGAGTGTATCCTTCACAGGGAGCTCAACTTAAACATCTGACCCTGAATGACTCTGATTCTTTTTTCATTGATGCATAATAAATGTATCTAATTCTGAGATGTGTGATAACTTAATATGCTCATATTATTGGCATAGATCAAATCACTGTACTTGGAATATCATTCACCTTAAATATTTATCTTTTCTTTACACTAGAAGCGTTTGAATTCTAGCTATTTTGATTGTTGTAGATGATAGTCACCCTGCTGATCTAACACTAGGTCTTATTTCTTCTATTAAAGGGTATATTTGTACCCATTAATCAACTTCTCTTCCTCTCTGCTACCCTTCCTGGCCTCTGGTATCCACCAATCTACTCTCTACTTCCATGAGATACACCTTTTAGCTCCCACATATGAGTGAGAACATGTGATATTTGTCTTTCTGTGCCTGGCTTATTTCTTTTAATGTAATGACTTCCAGTTCCATCCATGTTGCTGCAAATGAGAGGATTTCATTTTTTATGGCTGAATAACATTGTATTATGTACATATGCTCCATTTTCTTTATACTTTCATGGACTGATAAGCACTTAGGTTAATTTTATATTTTGTCTATTGTGAATAGTGTTGCAAGAAACATGGGAGTGTAGTTGTCTTTTTGATATACTGATTTTCTTTCTTTTGGGTATAAATACCCAGTAGTGGAATTGCTGGATCATATAGTAGATTCATTTATAGTTTTTGAAAAACCTCCAAATTGTTCTTCATAGTGGCTACCACAACATTACATTCCAACAAACAGTGTACGAGGTTTCCCCTTTCTCTGTATCCTTGCCAGCATCCATTATTGCCTTTTTGATAAAGCCATTTAACTGGAATAAGATGATATCTTATTGTGGGTTTTATTTGCATTTTTCTAATGATTGGTGATATTGAGAGTTTGTACATATACTTTTTAGGCAAGTTGTATATCTTCTTTTGAGAAATGTCTATTCAGATCTTTTGCCCATTTAAGAAAATCAGAATTTTCTGAAATTGTTTTTTCTATTGGGTTGTTTTGAGATATATGTGTATATATTATATATTTTGGGTACTATTCCCTTGTCAGATGGTTAGTTTCCAAATATTTTCTCCTATTTTGTGGGTTGTCTTTTTACTTTTACTTTGATGATTATTTCCTTTACAGTGCAGAAGGTTTTCAGCTTGACATAATCCCATTTATCTATTTTTGCTTTGATTGCCTGTGCTTTTGAGGTCTTACACAAAAAAATTTGCCCAGACCAATATCTTGAATTGTTTCTCCAATGTTTCCTTCTAATAGTTTTATAGCTTCAGGTCTTATATTTAAATTGTTAATCCATTTTGATTTAATTTTTTGGTAAGGTGAGAGAGGTCTAGTTTCATTCTTCTGTATATAATTTAGTTATCCATTTTTGCCAGCATCATTGATTAAAAAGATTGTCCTTCACTCTTGTAGGCTCTTGGTACCTTTGTTGAAGATAAGTTGGCTGTAAATGTGTGAATTTATCTGGGTTCTCTGTTCTGTTCCATTAGTCTGTGTCTGTTTTTATGCCAGTACTATGCTGGTTTGGTTACTCGGGCTTTGTGATAAAATTTGAAGTCAGGTAGTGTGAGGTCTTCACTGTTCTTTTGCTCAGGATTGCTTTGACTATTTGGTGTCTTTGTTATTCCATATAAATTTAAGAATTTCCTTTTCTATTTCTGTGAAGAATGTCATTGGAATATTGATAGGTATCACATTGAATCTGTAAATTGTTTTGGATAGTATTGTCATTTTAACAATATTTTTCCAATCCATGAACATGGAATATCTTTTCATTTTTTGGTGTCTTTTTCAATTTCTTTCATTGTGTTTCTGTAGTTTTCCTTATATAGATCTTTCACTTCTTTGGTTAAATGGATTCCTAGGTGTTTTATTTTCTTTGTAACTGTTATAAATGGGATTTCTCTCTTGATATTTTTTAGTTGTTCACTGTTGGCATGCATAAATCATACTGATTTCTGTATATTGATTTTGGATCATGCAACTTCACTGAATTCATTAATAAAATCTAAGAGATTTTTTTGTGTGGGCTCTTTAGGTTTTTCAAAGTATAAGATCATGTCATCTGTGATCAAGGCTAATTTCACTTCTTTCTTTCCAGTTTGGATGGTTCTTGTTTCTTTCTCTTGACTAAATGCTATGTCCAGGACTTCCAGTACTGTATTACATAAAAGTGGTGAAAGTGAGCATGATTGCCTTTTTCCAGATCTTAGAAGAAAGGCCTTCAATTCTCCTTATCCAATATGATGCTAATTGTGGTTTTGATATATATCTCCTTCATTATGTTGAGGTGTCTTTCTTTTGTTGCCAGTTTGAGGAAGGTTTTGTTGCAAAGGAATGTTAAATTTTTCTGAAAGTTTTTGGCATCTATTGAATTAATCATATGTTGTTTTTCATTCATTCTGTTTATATGATGTATCACATTGAATGATTTGCATATGTTGAAACATTTTGCATCTCTGGGATTAATCCCACTTGATCATAATGTGTGCTCTTTTTAATGTGTTGTTGAATTCAGTTTGCTGTTTTTTTTTGAAAAGGAATTTTGCAAATTTGTTTATCAGTTATATTGGCCTATGGTTTTCCTTTTTTCTTGGTGGGTTTGTATCCTTGTCTGGTTTTGGTAGAAGGGTAATGCTGGCCTTGTGGAATAGGTGAGGGAGAATTCCCTTTTCTTCATTTTTTTTGAAGACTTTGAGTAGAATTGGTGTCAGTTCTTTAAATGTTTGTAAAATTCAGCAAAGCCATTTGGTCCTGGGCTTTTATTTGAAGGGAGACTTTTTATTATAGCTATTAATCTTGTTACTTATTTTCAGTTTATTGAAGTTTTCTGTGTCTTCATGGTTCATTCTTGGTAGGTTGTATGTGTTTAGGAATTTATCAATTCCTTCTAGTTTTAGTTCATTGCTTTTTTATTTTAGTGAAACTATTTATAGGTTTTGTGTTGTAGTTATAATGAGGCTTATCAAAAATGTCTTATATGTAGCTATATAGTTATAAGTTATATAATTATATAGTTATTTTAAAAGATGTGACAAATTATCTTAGATCACAAAGAAAATAGAAATGAAGAAAAAAAAAAAAAAAGAAATCCTACACTTTAACTCCATCTGCACACATTTTGACTTGTAGTTGTCTCAATTTATTTATTTTCATTTTACCTGTTTCTTAACAGTTGAAATAGCTATTATTATTTTGATATATTTGTCTTTAGAGCTTCATACTAGAGTTATGAGTGGATTGTACAATCACAGTTGCAGTAGTCGGGGTCTGTTTGTGTACTTCATTGTATTGGTGGATGTTATACCTGCAGTATTTTTTCACATTAGTTTTTTTTTTTAAGATTGAAGAATTCCCTTTAGCATTTCTTATAAGATGAATCTGGTGGTGGCAAATTCTCTCAGCTTTTGTTTGTCTAGATGGGGGAAAGACTTTACCTTTCCTTCACATTTGAAGGATAACTTCACTAGATACAATATTCTTGGATGGCAATTATTTCTTTCAGCACTTTGAAAATGATGTTCCACTCTCTCCTGGCCTGTATAGTTTCCACTGAGAAGTCAGTTGCCAGACAAATTGAAGCTCTTTTATATGGTACTTGATTCTTTTCTCTGGCTCCTTTTAGGATTTTCTCTTTATCTTTTTTAGTCTTGGTCTGTCACCCAGGCTGAAATGCAGTGGTGTGATCTCAGTTCACTGCAACCTCCATGTCCTGGGTTCCCTTGACCTTTGAGAGCTTGGTTAATATGTGCCTTGAGATAGTCTTATTTGGGTTGAATATGTTTGATGCTCTCTGCCTGTCCTGTACCTGGATATTTATCTCTTTCTCAAGTTTTGAAAAGTCTTTTTGTTATTAATTATCTGAATAGCTTTCTACTCCTTGCTCTTGCTCAATTCCCTCTTGAATATCAATAGTTCTTTGATTTGGTCTTTTTAGTTGATTTTCTGTATCTTGTAGGCAATCATTGTCACTTTCATTCTTTTTTTCTTTTGTCTCCTCTGACAGTGTATTTTCAAATAGCCTGTCTTTGAGTTTACTGATATGTTCCTCTGCTTTATCCATTTGGCTGTTGAGAGCCTCGAATGAATTTTTCAGTTCAGCAAATGTATTTTACAGTTTCAAGATTTATTTGATTTTTGAAACTTATTACAATCTTTTTGTTAAATTTCTCTGATAAATTTCTGGATTCCTTTTCTATGCTACCTTAGAAAGTAGTAAATTTTCTTAATGCTATTATTTTGAATTATTGGTCACAGAGTTCACATATTGCCATGTCACTAGGGTCAGTTACTAGTTCCTTGCTTTCTCCATTTGGGAAGATTGAAGTTCCCTGTTTGTTGTTGTTTCTTGTGCGTATATATCTACATCTTTGCATTAAAAGATTAATTATTCCTGTATTCTCTGTCTGGCTTGTTTTTTTATTGGATATGTTCTTTACTGCTAGATTTATGCCTCCTTTTTGGCTCTGGATGATGACCTAAGCCTAGGTTCACCTTGGCTCTAGTAAACATTCAGAGCACTGCCTTTGCCAAATAGGGGAGGTTCCAAAGGGGATGTCCTGGAAGTGTGGAAAGACTATTGGTTCCTGCCCAAGGTACCTGTAAGACAAACCTCCTACAGCATGGTGCTGCTGAACAGCCACTTTGATTTGGTGTCTCCTTTGACTGAGTTACAGTCCAGAGCTTGGCAGGGCTGGGATGATAGTCCCACCTCCTTGCTTTGTTTCTGCCTATCTTTGTGGATATTTCTCCCTTCAGGCACTTGTGATGCTTCATGCAGGAACAGGTCTCCTCCCAGGGAACCCAAGATGGTGGGGAATCTGGTTGTCCACTTTGGTCTCACTTCTCTGAGTGTAGAAACAATGAGTTGGGGAAAAATTTCCACATGTTTGGTGCCAGGGAGTATGGGATGAGGATTGTTGCAGATGTGGGAATCTGATTCTCTTATAATTTGCTTTAAGTTATTTCATTTCTCTGTGGTTCTAGGAATTGTCTCATCTTCATATTTGAGTTCTGGGATATTCCTGATGATAATCTCACTGTTGCAAATTTGTTTTTTGTTTTCTGTTGGGGGTGGACAGTAAAGCCAGTTTGCTTCTATACCACCATTTTGGAACTGAACATCCAAACAGTGCCTGATTTTCACTATCTTTAATAGAAGTAGTCCTCATCAGTCACATAGCAGATGCTCAAAATACTTGATGAATTGAATTCTTCTCTAGAGATTGAGTGGTTTGTCATCTCTGTGGAGAATGGTTTTATGAACAATGGCTGTTTATCTTCTACTTGATTCCTGAAAGTATTTATTTTTCAAGATTCAGTCCTCTGACCTGTCTCTTTGTTCTGTACTTCTGGCAAACTCAATTTTTTTCACAATTTCAATTCATCAAATAAATCTTTCTCCTGGTAGATGTCAAATTCTCACCAGGCTGCTAAGTACTCCACTTTGTCCTAAAGACTCCTAGTTCAGATTGAATGTTAGTCTGTTCTGTTCCTATGGGTTGGCAGAATTAAGAGTGATAGTGACGGGTGGAAGTGAATGAAGCATGCTGAAGGGGCCTCTTAGAGTCAAAGGGCAGAGAAGAATGGAAGGAAAACAGAAGAAGCACCTGGAAGCTTGTGAGAAGGAGACTGAAGGGAAGAGAAAATGAAGGTATGCTGAACTTGTTACAGAAGAGGTAGCTGGGATTTGCAATTTAGGACTGAGAGATAGGCACATTGCATCAGAGCAGCTAGAAATTGTGACTTTACTATGATTTGACCATTACATATTGCACACATGTCTAAAATTATCCCAAAATATGCACAACTATGATATATCAAATTTGAAAGCAATTATGGCTTGAATCTTGAACCATTTTTATGAAGCAGCCAGGTATGTTTATTTCTAAAAATGGTATCTGTGGTGGATGTCACCACAATCCCTAACTCAACAAACTAACACAAAACTCACTTTCCTATTTTAACCTGATATCCCTAAATATCTGTTTGTCAATTACCGGCCACACCCTTGTTATGATCACTCATTCTCAGAATATTTAAGAAATCTCTGACCTTTCCATAGACATTGTCCCTCATAGCCACTAAATTTTAATATTTTTGTAAATGTCATTCTTTCTGAAATTACGGAGAGAGAATGAAGTTACAGTGAATACTTGCTTTATTGTAAACTGATTTTTGGCATTCATTAAACAAATATTTATTAAGCATTTACCATATATCATTCACCATTGTGCTGGGGCTATAATGAATAATGACATTATACATAGTCCTCAGCTTATAGTCTAAAGTAGGAGATAGATTTAATAAAGCAATTATATAAATCAGCGTAAAACTGCAATCATAACAATTGCTAGCTAAGTAGCAGAGATAGTGCTGTAAGTGTTTTAACAGGAAGATTTTGATATAGTCAGAGATGGCAGGAAAGACTCTTGAGTACATAAAGATATAAATATATATATGATATATGATAAATAGGAAAATCAAGCACGTGTGAGAATTTAGGAGATACTGTGCACTGACATATTTCACAATGGACATTCCAGAATTATGAGGCATTTGAGGTGACAGATACTAAATGGTTGTCTGGTCAATACTGTCTTAATGAGAATATCTGCATATTCTCACAACTGTAAAGCTTCCCCTCTGTTTTGGTGACCAATACTTCTATAAATGTATTTGTTTTTTTTGCAGTTCACAGGGTATTAATATGCTACAGTACTATGTAAATTTAAAGAAGTCATAAACAGCATTTATAACCTTGGTATTAAAAAAAAAGGGAAGGGTGTTCTTAACAGATGGACAGTTTGTGCAAAGACCTTCAGTGGGAGGGAGCATGGCAAAATGAGGGAATTAAAGGAGAGAAGCATGGCTAAGGCATAGGAAGTGTATGAGCTATTGCTAGATAGCCAGGGGTCAGGGGCTCATAAGCCATAGTAAGGTATTTTGTCTTTATTACAAGAGTACTACAAATGTTCAAAGCAGGGATGTGGCATGATTGGTGTTCATATTTAACAGATTGCTGGCTGCTTTGTGGACTGGTTTGGGGAGGGGAGGTGAGAGTGAATGGGTAGAGCATTTTGGAGAGTTACCTTATGAGAAATGAGGGTGTCATGTCATTTGATGGCTGTGGTGGAGACAGAAAGTAGTGGGCATATTCGAAAGGTATTTGAGATCAAATAGGCATGATTTTATGATGGGTTTTGGGAGAGAGGAAAGTATTCAAGATGATTTTGAGGCATCTGGCTTTTGCCGCTGGATGAGTTATGATAACATTTGGTAACACAGCAAACATTGGACATTAAACTTAAGATTTTGGAAAACTTTATAAGCTAATTTTAGACCTGCTAAGTTTGACATATTTTTATGACTTCCAAAAGAATATGATCAAGTAGAGGTCCAGGCATGGTGGCTCACGCCTGTAATCCCAGCACTTTGGGAGGCTGAGGAAGGTGGATCATGAGGTCGGGACTTTGAGACCAGTTTGACCAACATGGTGAAACCCTGTCTCTACTAAAAATACAAAAATTAGCCAGGCATGGTGGCATGCACCTGTAATTCCAGCTACTAGGGAGCGAGGCAGGAGAATCACTCGAACCCAGGCAGTGGAGGTTGCAGTGAGCTGAGACTGTGCCACAGCACTCCAGCTTGGGCAACAGAGTAAGACTCTGTCTCAAAAAAAAAAAAAAAAAAAAAAAGAAGTTGGAAGATGGTCAAGTAGAGATGTTTGTTAAATAGGCAGCTGGATATGTGAGTCTGGAACTCAGAGGAGAGTCCTAGGCTGTACATACAAGGGGATCATTAGGTTATAAATGATAATTAATGTGTTGGTGTATTTTAGCCCAGGAAGAGAGAGTACAGTGAGGAGAGGAAAGGGCCTAGGACAAAGACTTGAGGAACTCTAAGATTTAATGGACAAGCAGAAAGCAGGAAATGAATGACTATTAAAAGTAGAAGGCAAAACACAAAAACCTTCCATCAAAAAAGCCAAGGAGAACTTACTGAGTGGTAGACAAGGATAAGACAGACCACTGGTTGGAGAAAAAAATAGGAATTTGTATTCAGTGATATGAATAATATTGATGGCCTCACTTCTAGCTGTTTTGTTGGAATAATGGGAGCAGAGACAGATGAAAGAGTTGAAGAATGTGTTGTGGTTGAGGAAGTGTGTGAACTCTTTGGAGAAGTTTAGTCACCGACAGAAAGAGAGAGATAGGGCTTCAGGTGAAGAGAGGTAAGAATGAACAGGGTTTTTTTCTTCTTTTTGTGATGGAGGAGAGAGTTTGGATATAGCAGTATGGAAAAATTCAGGAAATACAGATAGAAAGGTATCAGATTCAAGAAATACAGACAGAAAGGTATCAGAAATGTGAAGGATGGCTTATGTAACTGCTAAAATGAATAAAGCATATCTATACATACTGAGAAGGAACAATTGGCAAGATAACATTTTTAAAAAAAGAACAATATGCAAAACAGTATTATAGATGCTACCATGTGTATAGAAACTTGTATATGCATGCTTTCTGGATAGGTAGACATTTAGATTGCTTTTAAGCTTTTTTTTCTTTGTTGTCATAATCACTGTTACAGTGAATACTCACCGTATCTTTGCAAACAGGTATGCATATCTGGAAGTTAGATTCCTAGAACTAGAATTGGTCTGTGAATGTTCATTTAAAATTTTGTTAGATTTAAAATTTTGGAACTTATGCCGATCTGCATGACTGTGTTATTAGGCAATTACTGGAGTAGCCACAGGACTATGGAGTAATTCAAAGTTTGCTGGTTTATATATTTTTTGGTCTGATTCTAATAAATATCTTAAATAACTGGCTATTATAAAATATGTCTATATCAAGCCCTTCATCATGGGAGGTTTTTTGAGTCCTCAGTCAAATTCCTGGTCCTCTGTGGAAAAAATATGGGAATAGATAGGGAAAGCTTTTAGGATCTGGGGATATCTCCTTGGTAGAGAAGGTACAGGTGTATAATGAGGAAGCCGCCTAGACAATTTTTTCTACTCTTATTTTTAATGGAACACTCTTGGAAACTTGTCAAAGGAAAGAGGTGATTTAGTATTTCTTTAGGATTAACTGTTTTTGGAAATTATATCTCCCAAAGTCTATTTTCTATGCCCCATTGTTTTAGTATTAGATAATTAGACCCACACAAAGTGTCTCTTGTGTTTCTTAATCTTATCAGGAAGTAGAAAATAAACTATGTCCTTAATAGATGACTTAGTGATGCAGCCATACATTTGGGATATTTCATTAATATCTCCATTAGTCATGCAATTATCTTCAGAAATTATACTTTAGGGTTGATGACGGAGTAAGGCAGGAGAAGCGGGTCTGGACACAGGGAACCTGAGACCAGTTTGGGCTAAATTCCTGGAACTGGATTAAAAGAAAAACTTCATCTCTCCATGCCCAAGTGACAAGGGATCAGAGGCCACTTCCCCTCCCTCGCCACTGTGTCACAAATGAAAAGTGCCTCTGATTGGCCATGGGCCAATTCTTCATTTGTATAAGGTGCCAATTCACATCTGCCTCTGAGTAGCTGTGGGCCAAGCCTTCTCTTTAGCCTCTAACTGGCCACAGGTCAATTCTTCATTTACATAGAGTGTACCCTAATTGGAGACATCTAAAGTGTAATTTGGGGAGTTACCAAATTCTCTTAGCTTAATGAAAACCCTAAAGAACATTGTAATTGGGACTCTTGAGCTGCTTGCTCAAGCCTGCTCCCACCCTGTGGAATGTACTTTCATTTCAATAAACCTGTGCTTTCATTGCTTCATTATTTTGTTGCTTTGTTTGTGTGTTTTGTCCAATTCATTGCTCAATGGACCAATTATCTAAACAACTCACACTCAAGACTATCCATCCAGTAACAGAAGTACTAAGAAAACAATGCAGCTCTACCTCACTGTGGTTGCCACAGGTTCAGAATTTTTATGTTCCACAGTCAATTATATATATATATGTTGAAAGTTTATTAATAATCAAAATTTAAAATATGTTGTATGCTGGATAAAACAAATTTAAAAACTTTGCCAAATATATTAGAGAAAAAATAAAATTCTAATATAATATGAAAGATAATTTTTAAGTGGGTAAAATAAAACCTTAGTAAAATACTAAAATGAACGAACATAATTTAATATTTTTTCCTGTGGAGTTGATTGTATAAGAAAATTGTAAAAATGTGGGGTACACTGAATAGACTCATTGCTTTTATTTTAAGAATTATAAAATAGTTCCCAAAATCTTTTAATTTAAACAAACTATTTTTAAATGCAAAGATTTGGTTGTTAGACGTTATGTAGGTGTTCAGATCAATGTATTAAAAGTGATAAAAAAAAATAACAATGACAGAATCCAGACCAAGACAACATATTTGTCTCAACACGAGTAAATAATTTTTTTTCTGTTGCAAAATGCATTAAGCACCTGTTTTCCCACATAGCATGTTCCATAGAATCAACAGTTTTTGCTTTAGATTTTCTTTCCCACAAAACAGTGATTTTACTACATCCAAAAGAAGGCTAAAAGTGTTATTTTTCTAAAAATGTACTGATTGTTCATCTTTCCTTCATTTTTGTTGTTTTGTCACTGTTGAGAGATGTAATTTTTTTGATGTTCACTCATATTTACAGGCAAATTGTATGTACAGCTTAACAGAAATGTTCAATTTTTTCACTTTTTCATAATCATTTTAACCTATATTTTTAAGGGCTCAGCAAGTTTAGATAAAATAAGTAGATACAAGATGTTTATATTCAGGACTTTCCTGGAATTTACAGATGTCCAGTTCTCTATATGATGACTTGACTTTTATAAACAGAAGAGCTGTCAGACTAGAAGATAATCAACTGCTATAGCCTATTTGTCATTTCACCATTAATGATACTGTAGAAGATTTGGCCCCATCAAAGCACTAAAAATTAAACAGTGTTATAATTTAGTTTTCTCTGACTCAGAACTGGTGATTCACTGTTGATAACTGTTCTTCCCAGACACACATTATGTGAAGTGGCTCTAAGTTCTAATTACCATATCGATTCCAATGCACTAATTATCAGTGATCATCCTATATACAGCATTCGGTCTAGCGTAAAGGAGATTCAGGAAACTTTATTATATTTGTTTCTAACTGATGATTTTATTGTAAATATGGGAAGGGGGGATGCTCTTGGATAATCCAAATCAGAGATTCACCCAAGAGTAATTGAGACTGGGGTAAGTCGTATGTCATTTTATGGTTGGAAGCAAATTTATATGTTTATTCTATTTTACTGTATTGAAAATATTCACATTTCTCCTCTCCTGCTGCAGAGAAATATCTGTAGGTTTTCTCCAAATCCAAGCCAGGCTATTCAGGAGAGCCACCAACAATAACGTTTAAATGGATGGAAATAGAACTTCCCGGGGACTTGGGTAACAAAATGAGACACAGAGTTGAACAGGTTGTCATTCTCTTCTCTTCCACATGGAACTTAGAAACAAATCTGATATTTGTTCCAAAGATTGGAAATATTAGGAATCTCTATAGTTAGCACCCTTGGCTTGGACCTTGGTGTTCCAGTGATGGATAGTGTACAGTGGAGTCTCTCTTAGTGGTTTTATGAGAGGTGAACATAGAACAGTTGAAGGCAGAAAGGCAAGTCTAGTAAAAATTGATTTTTTGGGGAAGTTCCAGAAAAACTGAAGGAAATTATGAGAGAAACTAGTTTTCAGTAGTTTGCTGGGAAAGGGAAATAAAATTACCAAAATCTGGTCTTTAAAAGTAAATGGGGCCTTATGGGTACTTTAGTTAATTTTGGATCTCTACAGGGATTTTTATAATCATTGTGCAATATATATATCTACAACCACTGCCTCACTCAATGAGAATCATTGCTTTTTCTCAGAATTATCCTTAAAGCTGGGCAACCAGATTTTGAGGGGCTTTTCTCTGGCCCTCCTTTCTTTGGCCTCCCCAGAGGCTATGGAGACTGCTGGGCTAGGATTTGTGCCTGCCCAGAGCCTGTGTCCTATACTCCAGACAATGCTTATTGTCTGTTATCCTGGAGCTGTCCAAAAGGGGCCAAACATACTTACAGAGCAAGTATGAACCTCTGCTCCCTGATGTCCTCTTAAGTACTGATAATGCTACTGTTGTGTGCTCTCTTAGGCTCAAGTGGTGGAGGTGTGGATGAAGGTTGGCTTTTGGGTTAGAGTGTACATATACATATGTTTGAGGCCTCAAACATTGTAAGAAAAAGCTGTGAATAGGAGGAGAAGAGGGTTAGAACCATGGAACTGGAATCTCTGGATATATTCTTACCATAGGTCCCTATAAATATTAGGAGCAGGCCTAAACTTGGGACAATGTCCATGTCTTTATTGGAGGATTAGTACATGGAATATGGAGGAAGATTTTCAGAGATTAGATCTGGTGTGGTAGATATTAGTGAATTGAGGTTAAAGCTTGATTTAGAGAGATTTTGCAGGTGGCCTTCAAGCTCATAGGAAGAAATTATTCATGTGGGAAGTTAATAAGTTTGCAACATATTTTGAATTTTTCCAACATATTAATTTCCTAATTTTTCCTCTTTATAAGAAAAAGGATATATGAAAGTGATTTAATGTTTCTATTTATCAGTTTGTGTCTTATTCCATTCTCTACTGCTATAACAGGATACCACAGACTGGGTCTTGTATAAAGAACCGAAGTTTATTTGGTCCACAGCTCTAGAGGCTGAGAAGTCCAAGAGCATGGTGTTGTCATCCCACAGTGGAGGGCAGAAGGGAGAAAGGAGCATGTGATACAGAGGAAATCAGGCCAAACTCATCCCTTTTTATGAGAAAACCACTCCCAAGATAATTAACCCACTTTACAATAATGGCATTAATCCCTTCACAAGAGGAGAGTCCTTAATGGCCTAATCATATCTTAAAGGCCCTACTTCTTAATACTGTTATAATGGCAATTAAGTTTCCAGTATATAAACTTGGGAGACATGTTCAAACCATAGCATTGTGGATTTTAAAAAAGACCACCAACTCAAAAGATTCATGATGAGGAATGTGTCAAGCTTGTTAGGTATGATAACATTCCTAAAGCTCCTGGTAGCTTTTCTTAAATGTACAATGATAGTTTTATTGCTCTGATAATGAATGAAGTGTATTTGTTTCAAAATTCTGTTTTATTGCTCTTAGAATGAATGAAATCTATTTGTTTCAAAAATTCTATTTTAACTTATGATAAATATCACATATATAAAACCCACATAAACAAAAATATTTGGGGCACACAATAACTTTTAAGAGTATAGAGGGTTCTCAAGGCCGAAATGTTTGAGAACCACTGGGTTAGACATTACAGTTATAATGTCTAACAGTATTACAGGAATACAGAAGCAAATTACTTTTCAGCAGTACTAGTGTTTTGCTGAGAGCTATAAGAGCTATAAGAAGGTTGACAGCATTGTGGTTTTTAAGCCTTCCCAGTACAGTAGTTGAATGTTATTTTTTTAATCACTACCTACCACTAAAGACATTATTAAAAATAAGACAGAACAAATCAAAGTGAGCCACTAAAATAATTCCTGCCAACTATTTCTGATCCTGGTTGATAAGAATAAGACCAAGAGAAGGCCTTCATCTAGGTTAAGAGTTGTGGAGCAGGTCTCCTGATTGCATGGGAAAGAGAGAAGACAGTGAGGCAGTAATACAGGGAATGAAGATGGGGCTACTGACATTTCATACTGGAAAGTTCACCTGCATAGTTTTGAAGCACTTACTCAGTACTCTTTGATCTTGAATGTATGTGAAAGACTTCTGACCTGTAGGAAAAGAAGCTAAGATCAATCCAGATGTAGACTCTCATTCTGAATGGGACCTTGCCAAATGAGTGGTATATTTTAGATGGGGATACAGTGGGAAGATTGTGGGAAGGAACAGGGCATTATATGGATTTGTTTCCTATCTCATGCTATTTCTGGGGTGCCAGGAATGAAAGCCATACAAAAAAGTTGGGTTTCCTGGTGAGACTGTTGGATCCCACCTATGAAGATATATACACAGGTATATCAATGGAATGATTGTGCTCTTCCTCAGCCTCTACAAAATAAGTTAGAGGAGACAGTGATCTTTATAAGGGAATATAATGATATTTTCAGAGGAAAGGTATATAGGGAATGACTTTATTTCCTGGATTGTTCTATCTTCCTTCCACCATTATCTGCATAACATAAATATTCATTTTGAAATAATCCAAGGCATTTTCCATTTCTTTTAATTTTTGTCATCTCACCCTTTCATATATTGAAGGGAGGCAGAACTCAGCCTCCCTTCAATAATAAAAATAATAATTATTTTGTTAGTGATAATTAACACTAACATAGTGCTTTTTTAGGACGTGCCAGATACTGTTCTAAGTACTTTACATATCTGGGTATACCTTGCAGAAAGTCTCCCTGGTAAGCATTATTCAGGCAGAACACCTCTTTTTTTCTTTTAGCTAATTCTGTGTTTGTGTGTGTGTATGTACCTCTATACCTATATATTTCATTTTATTTAAGAAAGAATGTTCTTGTAGAATCTTCCAATTTTATTTTGTAGTTCTGATTTTGAATGTTAGAAATAAAATATATTGAGCTGAATATCCATTTCCATTCTTTAATAGTATAGACTCTCTGAGGGGCCTTTTGTTCCTGATCAGTGTGAGATAGAAAGTTCAACATACAGTCAGCTATGGAGGCAAAAATTAGGGCCCAGAACAAAATCTGAAAGTGTTTAAAGGAGGTTACAGTGAAGAGACTCATATTAGAAAAGTTATTTGGTTTATCTTCTATAAAATGCTTACAAATATAGATTATATTGATGATCAATTTCATAACTACATACAGTAGAACAAATAAAATCTTGCCATATTTTTCTAAACATAGAAAAATGATTAATACATAATTGGATTATATAAACATATTGTTTTATTGTGTTTCATTTTATTCTGCTTCCCAGATAATGCGTTTTTCACAAATTGAAGGTTTGTGGCAGCCCTGTGTCCAGCAAGTCTATTGGCACAATTTTTCCAACATGGGCTAACTTTGTGTCTCTGTATCACATTTTGGTCATCATGTCTCTGTATTACATTTTGGTAATTCTCATAATGTTTCAAACTTCATTGTTATTATACTTGTTATGGTGATCTGTGATCGATGATCTTGATATTACTATTGTAGTTGTTTGAGCCACCATAAACTGCACCAATATAAGAGAGTGAACTTAATGTCTAAACATGTGTGTTCTGACTGTTCCACTAACTGGCCATTCACCTGTCTATATCTCCTTAGCCCTCTCTATCCCCTAAAACACAATAATATTGAAATTAAGCCAATTAATAATCCTATAACTGACTGCAAGTGTTCAAGTGAAAGAAAGAGTCACATATCTAACTTTAAATCGAAAACTAGAAAGGATTCAGCTTAGTGAAGAGAGTATCAAAAGTCGAGATAGTCCAAAAGCTAGGCCTCTTATACCAAACAACCAAGCTGTGAATGTAGAGGAAAAGTTCTTGAAGGAAATTAAAAGTGCTACTCAGTGAACACATGAATAATAAGAAAGCACTATAGCCTGATTGCTGATAATGGAGAAAGTTTAAGTGGTCTGGATAGAAGATTGGAACAGTTGCTGGCATACTCACAGGCCAAAGCCTAATTAATACAGAGCAAGGTCCTAACTCTTAAATTCTATGAGAGCTGAGAGAGGTGATAAAGCTGAAGAAAAAAAGTTGGAAGCTAGCAGAGTTTGGATCATGAGGTTTAAGGAAAGAAGACATCTTCATGACAGAAAAGTGCAAGGTGAAGCAGGAGGTGCTAATGGAGAAGCTGCAGGAAGTTATCCAGAAGATCTAGCCAAAATAATTGATAAAAGTGGCTAAATTAACAGATTTTCAATGTAGATAAAATAGCACTAAAAGAATATGTCATCTAGGACTTTCCTAGTTCAAGAAGAGATGTCAATTGTTTGGCTTCAAACTTCGAGGGACAGGCTGATTTTCCTGATAGAAGTTAATGTACCTGGTGACTTCAAGTTAAAGTGAATATTCATTTACCATTCTTAAAATTCTAGGGCCCTTAAGAATAATGGGAAATCTACTCTGCTTATGCTCTCAATGTACAACAAAGCCTGGATTGACAGCACAACTGTTTATAGAATGGTTTACTAAGTATTTTAAGTCCACCATTAAGCCCCACTGCTAAGAAAAAGATTCCTTTGAAAATACTACTGCCCATTGACAATGCACCTAGTCATTCAGCGCTCTGGTGGAGGTATACTAGGAAATTCATGTTGTTTTCATGTCTGTTAACACACCATTCATTCTGCAGCCCATGGATCAAGGACTCTTTTTGACTTTCAAGTCTTATTATTTAAGAAATACATTTCATAAGACTATAGCTGCCGTAGATAGCAATTCCTCTGATGTATATGGACACAGTAAATTGAAAGCCTTCTGGAGAGGATTCACTACTCTATATGCAATTACAAACATTCATTATTCATGGGAGGGGGTAAAAATATCAACAGTAACAGAAGAGCGGAAGAAGATGATTTTAACCTTCATGGATGACTTGGAGGGGTTTCAATGTTTCAGTGGACGAAGTCACTGCAGATGGGGTGGAAATAGTAAGAGAACCAGAATTAAAAGTGAACCCTGACTGAATTGCTGCTATCCCAGGAAAAAACTTGAATGGATGAGGTGTTGCTTCTTTTACATGTGCTAAGAAAGTGGTTTCTCAGGATTGAATCTATTCCTGGTGAAGACGCTATGAACATTGATGAGATGACAATAAAGGATTTAGAATATTACATAAACTTAGTTGATAAAGCAGTGGCAGTTTTGAGAGGATTGACTCTAATTGTGAAAGAAGTTTTACTGTGGGATAATTCTACCAAACAGTATCACAAGCCCCAGAGAAATCTTTTGTGAAAGGAAGAGTCCATTGATGGGGCAAACTTTATTGTTGCCTCATTTAAAAAAATTGCCACATTCACCCCAATCTTTAGCAACCACTACCCAGATCAGTCAGCAGCCATCAACACTGAGGCAAGATCCTCCAACAAAACGATTACAACTTACTGAAGGCTGAGATGATTGTTACCATCTTTTAGCAATAAAGTATTTTAAAATTGAGGTATGTGCCTTGTTTTTAGACATAATGCTGTTACACAATTAATAGACTGCAATATAATATAACATTAATATAATAGTATAGTATAACATAACTTTTATATTCACTGGGAAACCACAAAATTTGTGTGACTCCTTTTATTGTGATATTTGCTTTATTGTGATAGTATAGAGCTGAACCTATAATATCGCTGGAGGTATGCCTGTATTTACTTGTTCAAACAATTAGTACCAGTGAGCTAGAGTAATATGGTCAGTAAATAAGAAAAAAATCATGTTCAAGTGAAATTATAAACATAAAATTTGTTACTTCAACAAATCCTCCAAAAGATAATTTGAAGCCATAAGAAAAATATAAGCCTTTTAGCACAGTCGTGTAACATCCTATTAAAATGCAGTTGTGATTGTTTGGATCAACTCAGAAGAAACTTAGACTTTCTTTGAATTACTTATGAGTTAGCTTTGTATTTGCTACAAAT
The DNA here is from genome assembly GCF_009761245.1 of Sapajus apella. Classification (NCBI taxonomy): domain Eukaryota; kingdom Metazoa; phylum Chordata; class Mammalia; order Primates; family Cebidae; genus Sapajus; species Sapajus apella. Next base: position 3,233,088 of record NW_022437001.1, read on the forward strand.
AATCCATTCATAAAGTATATACGTTGAATTTAAACATACTTGGTGTTGCACAAAAGGATTAATATATTATTTTTGAGTATGTGAGTGATCACAACGTGAAGCGCCTATTGCAAATTATTCTCTGAACTATAACTTAGAATAAACATGATCTTTCTTTTTTATGCCCAGGACTTTCAAATTCATTTAATTGGACATGAATTAGGAATGTATGTAATTCTGAATTGATAAAAATGTTTATTCTACTTTCATGATTCTCTACAAAATCTGTAACAATTCTAAAATCAGCTTTGACATCGTAACATTGTTTTAATTTAATAATTTAGATTGATTGGCACAAATGTCAAAACAATCTCACATATCTTTCCTTGATGTGCAAGAAGTAATACTGTATCTAGTAATTAATAATCTTTCCTTGATATTCTTCTCCTCAAGTAAATGAAATAGTTAGATAATGACCCCTGGATGTAAAAAAATGTGCCTGCCTGGAGGAGAAAAAAGATCTTGTATTTACAGATGATATGGAGAAACAATGTTTTATGATCAGGGTGTATTGTAGTTGAGTGATGGACCTTTTATTCTGAAAGCATCACCTTAGTGTGAGGGTGTAAGAATTATGTCCATAATCAACATGAAACCCAAAAGATGTAAATGTATATGTCACTTCAACACTCTCAGGCACACACACTCTCCTGTTCCATAAATTAATTCCCAGTTTCAAGTTATATTTCTTTTTTTCTTTTTTTTTCCTTTGAGACGAAGTCTCACTCTGTTGCCCAGGCTGGAGTGCAGTGGCATAGTCTCAGCTCATTGCAACCTCTGCTTCCTGGGTTCAAGCGATTCTCCTGCCTCAGACTCCTGAGTAGCTGAGATTACAGGTGTGTGCCACCATGTTCAGCTAATTTCTGTATTTTTAGCAGAGATGGGGTTTTGCTATGTTAGCCAGGCTGGTCTCAAACTCCTGACCTCAGGAAGCTACATTTCATTGCATATAGTTTAAACCCAAGGTTCCCAAACTGCGTGCTGAGACACTGAGTCACTGGAATGAAGTCACAAGGTCATAGTATGATATTTCAAATATTTAAGAAAAGATGGCAATACTTCACATCTGTCAGGAATTACTTGGATTATTAGCATGAGGTAGTTCACAATTTGAATATTAGATAATGCTACATTCCTTTCAGTGATGCCATATCTTTGCAAAGTTGGTTTTTCGGTGGCTGCTTTGAGAAAACAAATGACCACAGATGTGAAGTATTGCCATATTTTCTTAAATATTTGAAATATCATACTATGACCTTGTGAGTTTATTTCAGTGACTCAGTGTCTCAGCACACAGTTTGAGAACCTTGGGTTTAAACTATTTGCAATGAAATATAGCTTCCTGAGGTCAGGAGTTTGAGACCAGCCTCGCTAACATGGCAAAACCCCATCTCTGCTAAAAATACAGAAAACCAGTGTGGGACAGGAAATGAGGGTGGCATATAGCCTGACGCCAAGATTTGAGAATTTTGTGTGTCCTAAAGGCACATACATACATCTTATGAGTAATTGTTGAGAATGAGATAAAAATATTTTCTCTAATTTATTTTTTCAAAGGCTACTAGGTTCTTAGTATAAAAATATGTATTAGGTTGTTTAGACCTAACTATTTAATACATTGGATGGTTAGGTATATCTTTTCTTTTCTTTTTGAGACAGAATCTCGCTATGTTGCCAGGCTGGAGTACAGTGGTGTGATCTCGGCTTACTGCAACCTCTGCCTCCTGGGTTCAAGCGATTCTCCTGCCTCAGCCTCCTGAATAGCTGGAACTACAGGTGTGGGCCACCATACCCAGCTAATTTTTGTATGTTTGGTAGAGATGGGGTTTCACTGTGTTGGCCAGGATGGTCTGGATCTATTGACCTCGTGATCCGCCGGCTTCTGCCTTCCAAGGTGCTGGGATTACGGGGGTAAGCCACCGCACCCGGCCTGGTTTGGTATTTCTTTGGGCCTAGAGGTGCTGTGAAAAGATTACTTGGACACCCTGAGTGCTGTGAACCACGAAAATCTCAGAATCTTTGGATTAGCATTTATTTTTATAGTAATAGCCAAAGTCATTTTGTCCTAAACTAAAATTTTCAGTACCATAAATATTTCCCGAATGGAAGTTCTTTGTGAATAAAGGTTTTGTTTTACATCACTTTTCCTATTTGGGAATGCTTTTAAAAAATGACAAAAGGTTGGTCTCGATCTCTTGACCTCGTGATCCACCCGCCTCGGCCTCCCAAAGTGCTGGGATTACAGGCGTGAGCCACCGCGCCCAGCACCCCGTCTCTACTAAAAATACAAAAAAAATTAGCTGGGCATGGTGGCGCGTGCCTGTAATCCCAGCTACTCAGGAGGCTGAGGCAGGAGAATTGCCTGAACCCAGGAGGCGGAGGTTGCGGTGAGCCGAGATCGCGCCATTGCACTCCAGCCTGGGTAACAAGAGCAAAACTCCGTCTCAAAAAAAAAAAAAAAAAAAAAAAAATGACAAAAGGTAAGTAACCCTTGCAGCAACAAGAATGTGAGGTAAATTTTCAGCCTTTCCTATTTTCTCCCCCTCCAAGTGGGCACCTGGCATTTAGGGGCTCTTAGCACATCCCAGCCCTAAGCCCTGCATGCCCCTGAGCAGGCAGCAATTCCAATGGTACCCATGCGAGTGCAGAGTGGGGCAGCTGCCCTCCAGTGTGAAACCAAAACCGGGAAGCCAGTGGTGGGGCCCTGACGCTGAGGTGACCTACCTGGATTCCTCGTGTCCATTTTCTGGTAGTTCTGGGCCACCACAGTAAGAGGCCAGAGGCCTACAAAGACAGAGCTAACCAGTCCACTTCAGAAGTTGCTGAAGATCTCTGCCTGTGAACAAGCCAAGGAGGCTCTGTGACGGCCATCCTTTTTCTCTGTAGCTATGACTCCCTTAAAAGGCACCGGAAGACCTCTTTGCCTGTGAGAAACGCTCGTTTGTACCCTGAGGGCATTGACCCCAGCCTGCAGGAGGTTTGCCAAGTGTCCTGGGCAGAGAGCTCTGGGTAGCCGCCACCACAAGGAAGTGGCCCTAGTAGCTGAGGAGTCTGCAGTGGGCGGGAAGAAGGCGGGGGAGGAGTCACGTGACGGGCGGGGGCGCCGGCGCGGGCGGGGGCTTCGGAGGAGCTGGGATGAGGCGGGTGGAGGTCAGGGCGCTGAGGAGACAGGAGGTGCTTCAGGAACGGGGCCTGACTGAGGCAGAAGCACAGGTGAGCTGCCTTCCCTGTCGCAGGAGGGTTTTGGGCAAAGGTTGGGGTGCAACTTGGGGACTATTTTTTTGGTTTTAGTACTCACACTTCATAGATTGTACATACCTCCCAGGCAATGCTTATATGGGGGAAAATGTATATTTATATTCCCCAAACTCAATACAACATTTTAAAACAAAAGGATGTGCAGTGAAAAGTATGGAACTATTTCAGAGCGACAGAAGATCAGAATACCGTGTAGACTTTTTGAAAAGCCATAATGTTGGGCATTGTGAATGCTGCTGGCACCAGTTGGGGCGTCACTGCCTCGTACTCAGTGTGACTCCCCTCTCTGTCATTTGTGCACTAGTCCGGAATGGTTTGTTACAATGCCTTTGTATTTAGGCCTGTTTTGCTTAAAACTGCGTAACAAGAATATGTTAAAGAAAATAGATGATAGTGAAATGGTAAAGCAACTGAGAAAAACAATTAAGTGGAAAAGATGTTACTTCATAGAAAGTTTTTAAACAAGCATATTAATGATGTTTAGTGCTCAGAAAGAGTTTATTCTGGACATTTTAATCCCCAAACGATTCTTTGTTAGTTAGAAATAGGCACAGTTTTACTGCTTCAGTTTCTATTTAGGAAGTTGATTGTGGATTTTTCTAATTTAGAATAATGTAGGCCGGTGAGCATTTGTGCATACAGATTCAATTTTCAGGAACAGATTACTGATATTAAGTAGGAGATGGTTTTAGTAAATTATTTAATCCTTTCTCTCCCATAAGATAGATACTATTATTTGGATCCATTTCGTAGATTGGAAAACTGAGGTTCAGAGAAATTAATTTGCCAAGATCACACGGATAGCTAAGGGCAGTGCCAGGATTGAATCCAAGAGACCTAACCCCAGGGTTTATGCTCTTAACCACAACTCTGTCTCTCAAGAATCCTTTTCAAATGGTTCTATATTAAATCCCTAGAAGAGATAGCAGCCGTGACAGTGGCTTTCAATTGTAAGAACCCAATATTTGAAGAATATTTTTTTCTTCATCCTTGCAGGATGTACTTATTCTTTCTCCCTCCCCAATTCCTTCCATGTCGTTTTGGATTAAAACCTTTCTGGTAAAGAACTCCCAGAAATATTTGCTCATGTGTAAGCAGAGGAGACTTGTACTCTGCTTCTTGATAATTGTTAGCATGTTTATTCAGGGCGACAGATCCCTAGAAACAGTGAAGGTGTAGGTAGTAAGTATTTTAGACTTTACAGCCCATATGGTTTCTGTCTCGAGGACTTAACTGTGCTGTTGTAGGGTGTATTAGTTCATTCTCACATTGCTATAAAGAACTGCTGGAGACTGGGTAATTTATAAAGGAAAGAGGTTTAATTAACTCACAGTTCCTCATGGCTGGGGAGGCCTCAGAAAACTTAGAATCATAGTGGAAGGGCACCTTGTTCACCAGGTGGCAGGAGAGAGAAGTGCAGAGCAAAGAGGGAAGAACCCCTTACAAAACCATCAGATCTTGTGAGAACTCACTATCTTGAGAACAGCATAGGGAACCACCTCAGTGATCCAGTCACCTGCCACAGGGACCCTCCCCCAACATTTGAGGATTACAATTTGGATTACAAGTCAAGATGAGATTTGTGTGGAGTCACAGAGCCAGACCATATCATAGTGTGAAAGCAGCCATAGGCAATATGTAAATGAATGAGGCATGGCTAGTTTCCAAGACAACTGTTTACAAAAACAGTGGCCCACTAAATTTGGCTTGTGGGCCTAGCTGTATTTTGTCAACCCCTGTTCTAGAATCTAATTTCTATTAATATATAACTTTTCTGGATAATAATATATATTAAGTGGATGTTCTGTCAGACACTGCACATGTACATTATATATATGGACTCATTTGATACTACATGAGGCAAGTACTTTGAAAACCCTGTTTTACAGGCAAGGAAATATACAGAAACTAAGTTAACTCAGAGACATATGTCAATCGTGCTTCACTTGATTACACTTTGCAGATACTGTGTTTTTTTTTTTTTTTTTAAATAAATTGAAGGTCTGTAGCAACCCTGCATTGAGAAAGTCTACTGACACAATTTTTCCATCAGTGGGTGCTCATTTCGTGTCTGTGTCATGTTTTGGTAATTCTCACAGTATTTCAAACTTTTTATCATTATTATTATATTTGTAATGGGGATCTGTGATCAGTGATCTTTGATGTTACTATTGTAGTTGTTTTTAGGTACCATGAACTGCATCCTTATAATACAGCAAACTTAATGAATGTTGTGTGTGTTCTGACTGCTCCACTGACCAGCTGTTCCCTGTCTCTCTTCCTCTGCTTGGGCATCTGTATTTACTTCCACACAACAATATTGAAATTAGGTCAATTAATGACTTTATGATGGCCTCTAAATGTTCAAGTGAAAGGAAGAGTTATAACTCTGTTAAATCAAGAGCTATAAATGATTAAGCTTAGTGAGGAAGGCATGTGAAAAGCTGAGACAGGCCAAAAGCTAGGTTTTTTTGCACCAAAGAGACAAACTGTGAATGCAAAGGAAAAGTTCTTGAAGGAAACTGAAAATGCTACTCCAGTGAACACATAAATGATAAGAAAGCAAAACAGCTTTATTGCTGATATGTAGAAAGTTTGAGTAGTCTGGATAGAAGATCAAACCAGCCACAGCATTCTCTTAGGCCCAAAGTACTATCTAGAGCAAGGTCCTAACTCTTCAGTTCTATGAGGGCTAAGAGAGGTGATAAAGCTGAAGAAAAAAAGTTGGAAGCTAGCAGAGGTTGTTTCATGAGATTTAAGGAAAGGAGACATCTTCATAACACAAAAATATAAGGTGAAGCAGCAAGTACTCATGCAGAAGCTATAGCCAAGTTATCCAGAAGATCTAGTTAAGATCACTAACGAAGGTGGTCACACTAAATCAGATTTTCAGTGTAGATGAAACAGCTTTCTAATAGAAGAAGATGCTATCTAGGATTTTGCTAGCTGGAAAGAAGTAGTCAATTTCTGGCTTCAAAGCTTCAAAGGACAGGCTGACTCTTGTTAGGGGTAAATGCAGCTGGTGATTTCAAGTTGAAGCCAGTGCTCATTTAAAATTCTAGGGCCCTTAAGAATAATGGAAAATCTACTCTGCCTGTGCTCTGTAAATGGAACAACAAAGCCTGGATTGACAGCACATCTGTTTATAGCATGGTTTACTGAATAAGCCTACTGTTGAGATCCACTGCTCAGAAAAAACTTTGTTGTTGCCTTATTTTAAGAAATTGCTGCAGCCACCCCACCATTCAGCAACCACTACCCAGATCAGTTTGCTGCCATCAACATGAGGCTAGATCCTCCACCAGCATAACGATTACAACTCCCTGAAGGCTGAGATGATTGTTAGTATCTTTTAGCAATAAAGTATTTTAAAATTAGGATATGTACTTTTTAAACACATGTTATTGCGCACTAATAGACTATAATATAGGGTAAACATAACTTATGAGAAACCAAAGGTTCGGGTGAATCACTTTATTGCAATATTTGCTTTATTGTGATAGACTGGAACCGAACCCACAATATCTTAGAGGTATGCCTGTGTCTTATAAGTAGGGCTGGAATTTCAGGGAATTTGCTCTTAAATACTCCATTCTCCTAATTGGTCGAAACAAAGTTACTTGTGTTTTAACTCTTCTAGTATTTTTATTTTTATTTAATTATTCATTCTTATACACTAGGAAATTTATGTTGCCATTCTAGTTATTTATATTCCTTTCTGAATCTGCAGTTGTTTTGAGTCTGCAGTTTCTGTCTTGATATTTCTGTTCTGAGTCTTTAAATTTAAATAAAAATCCTGATTGCCCATTTTGCATCTAATGCTTAGCATGTAGTCATTAATATTTATATAGGACACATGGATTATAATACCATCTGTTTATGGCTATGGACATAAGAGATCTAATGACTTTGAAGAATACTTAAGAGCAATATCCAAGAATTCGGGAGGTAAGTACTTTTGGAACCACTTGACAAGACTGTAATACAAGATGCAGAGGCAAGATCACTTCTCTCTGCACAAGAGTAATGAAGACAAAAGACCATCATAGGAATGAGAAGGTTTTCTTTTTATTCTTTTCAAGTATGCACGTGCCAGCTGAGAAAGCTGAAACAGATTGACTAGAAGGGTATATAATTCCAGGGGCAAGACCGACATTCTTTGTGAGAATCTTTGGTCTTTTATTTCATCAAAGGACAGTGGCCCCAAATTTAACTTCTGGTGAATTTTACAGGCACAATTATATCATTAAGCAAATGAGCATTAGAAATCATCAGGATATAATTTTTAAATGCAAGAGGATATATTGCTTTTGAATTAGTGTTTTAATAAAAAAGAAATTTAGCCATACAATATAAAATGTTTGTAAAAGGAATAGTCATTTTGTTTGGATTTAAGAATTTGTACTCACATAGAATGTCATTATAAAACTTAATTAATGATAGTATTTTTTTTTTAAAAAGAGCATAAATTTTAACCGGAGGCCTCAGTGAATGCAACAAACCATCTTGGTTTTGTGTGAAACTTTCTTGGTTGTACCCTTCAAGTAATATCTCTGTTTTCCAGTGAAAACAAACAAAAAACAAATCCAATAATATATAATAGAATCCTGCTTAAGGCTCGACAATGAAACAGAACAGAGATGCTGACTGAATCTAGGTTTCTTGAATATTTTTCTGCTTTTTGTACAATTGGATTAAATAAATAGCTGATAGAGAAAAATAAGTTATTTCAGACAGAAATTTCTGGCATTTTCCCTCTTGTTAACTTTTATTCCATTAGACTATATCACCTACACTAAGGAAATTTGCAGAGCATTATAACCATTTCAATTTTTGAATTTATACCGAAATTATATTACCCTATTTTCTTTATAGACTACGTATATTTCACTGCAGAAATTCACATTAAAGAAGACGTTTTTGACCACTTTTCATCAGATCACTAAAATAAATACAATTCTCGTGAACATCAAAATAAAGCACCAGAGAATGTTAAAGATGAAAGGGACTTCAGAGGTTATTTAATGAAGAATTTTTCAACCTCAGCACTATGATAATTTGAAATGGATAATTCTTTGTTGGGAGGTAGCAGGGGCAGGAGGAGACAGTCCTGTGCATTGCAGAATGTTTAGTAGTACCCCTAATATCTACCTAGTAGATACCAGTAGCATTTTCTTTTCTAGCTGTGACAGTGAAAAAATGTTCCAGATGTTGCCAAATGTTTCCTGGGGGGCAAAATCACCCTCAGTTGAGAAACACTGATTTAGTGCAACCGCTTTATTGAAAAATGATGTTTCTGTCTTACCTGTTTACCAAATTAAGAGACTTTCCCTTATTTACCCAGTTAATAGCATAGGTAAGAGAAAACAATGAATGGAGTTATGGATATAATTTAAGATCTTACCATACATAGAAATGACAGACACAAATTTTTAGTGAGCTTGTTTTTGCTTTTAAGGTTCTATTTAGTTTTTTCTCCCCGCTAGGGCATTCAGATTGTGCTATAGATCAGTGCCTCTAAAAGTTACTAAACACCCTGTTTAAATTCAGCTAATTATTAATTCCTTTTGCAGTAAGACTTTCTCAATGAAGGAAGCAGTGTGTTGATTCCCAGTGTAAGCTCCTATCTTCCCATAGTCCTGAAGCAAAGAGTTTACACAAAAAGATTGCTGGTTCCTTGTTTGGTGGCACTGATACAGAGACAGTCATGGCCTCTAAGTGGGTACCCCAACCAGGTTTATGTCTATGCCTACTACTCTCCTTGGACATTTCTCACTGTGAGGCTCTTTTCTCTGCCTAGCATATTCCCACACAAAAAAATGTATTGTTACCTTCACCAGGTTCATTACATGCAAATAATTCTGTGTCCAACTCTCTTAAAATTTATATTTGCATCTTCACAAGAATACCCTAGAGAAATATTTTGAGACAGATGAGTCTTTTGATGGCAATACTAATTCTATCAGACATTAACAAATCCTGTGTGTGTGTGTGTGTGTGTGTGTGTGTGTGTGTGTGTGTATTAGAATCAGAGAGAGAGAGAGAGATGGAGATGAGAATGAGAGGTAGGCAGGCCAAATGGATCATAGTACTTTCAGCAAGAGTGTTCCGGTAGAGAGAGGGATGTGTGTGGGCTCCAGTGCAACAGTTTGGTTCCTTGTAGAATGGGAAGAAGTTTACTGAAGCTGAGGCTAGAGTTCAAGGGGGAATTGGGGCCTTGGAAGAGTAAACAGAAGGCAGATGGTACAGGACTTGTAAGCCAAATTAAGTAGTTTTAATTTCATCACAAAGACAATGGAAAGCTAGGGATATAAATTGAACAGATTTAAAAAGAGACTACCAGAAAGTTATTTCTGCTGCCCAAGGCTTTCTAGTCTTTTGCTACCTTGACCATAGAACTGATCTTAAAAGTGACCTAAGAGAACAGAACTAAATCATAATTATAAAGAAACGGAGGCAATACTATTCTCTAAATGTGTGAATGTTTGTGGAATGATGCCAAGCTAAACAGAGGGATCAATCGCAATTTCATACAAAGGGATATTTGGTTCAGGACCTAATAGCCAGGAAAAGAGCTGGGCCTATGACCAGATCTAGGCAAGAGAGAAAAGAGATAGTCAACTTAGAGAGCTAATGACCATATTAACTTCTATTAGCCTTTAAATAAGTAACCTTAGCCCTAACTAGAGCATGCACATTTGGAAAACTGTCGCAGTTTTAGAGAAAGCTGCTGCTGGTTCGATTTTTGTTCCGCTGATGGAACAATCTGTTCCTCTTATGGTGCCCTGCTACCTCGATGAAATAGAAAGATTGCAAGCTGTACAATTGGGAACCCAACAAAGTCAAGCTGTCCTGACTTTTCTAGTTTAGCCTTTGAGTTGTCAACTTAGTCATAAACTGGGACATGTTTAACACAGGAGGAGGTCCATATTGCTACCCCCAAATGTGGAATTCTTATTATTTTTTCTAAATTTAATTAAACATATGATTGTTCTATGCAATATGAATAGAGTGAGGCCAATGAATCAGAGGATGACTAAAATAGTACCATGGTGCTCTTTGATGTAAAATCATAGTTTACATAACTGAGTGGGATCTGGCAATGATAACTCCTGTCATTGTTCAAGTTTTAAAGAGTTAAATCCTAAAGTTTGACTCCATCTACTGTACTTCAGGTAGATGACAATCAATGATACAATTATTAACAGTAAATTGTACTTAGTACTTTTCCCTGAAACTGTAGGACAAGATTCTTTTCGTGTCATGAATGCATAAACATGGACCTAGTATTTTATCCATGTTACCTCTTAGACTTTGAAAAGCAGGACATTTTAATTGTAAGTTAGAAAAATATTTTTTTCAGGATTTTTTTTGGGCATGTACAGGGTAAAAGTGCTATTTAAATTATTTAAAAATAAATGTTATGTGTTTGACACAATATTTTGAGATGCTTAGTTAAACTCCAAGGACTTCTGTGAATTTTCACAATAAGATATCAAATTCCCTTCAAATAAGGGTTTGGAAAAAATTACCCTGGCCATATTAGCTTTGTGTAATATTTCCATTCATTTGGTGTACTTCATTTCCTATTTCGAAAATACTAATTTTGATTCTGAGAAAATTGAGAAAGCCACTGTGATAAAGGCAGTTTTCTATTTATGTAAAAATAAAAGGTCTTACTAATTTTACAACTTAGTTCTGCATTCTAAGTGTGGAGTTACATTACAATTTTTTTCAAAACCTGCATTTTTTTTTTTTTTTTTTTTTTGGCGAGGTAGTTGTTAGGCCACAGTTGGAACTCTCAGCAGTATTGCAGTTCTTTCTAGACTATTCTTGAAAATAATAGAGGAAATTTCTGCACTTGGTACAGAACAGAGATATTATAAGTATAAACGTTGCAGGGTGAAAATATAATAATGTATTTAAGAACTGTGTTAAAATAAGAGTGGAGTAGTGGGCCATGGAAGAGACATGTCTTCCAAGATTGACAAATGACAAGGAAGAGAATACTGGGGATAAGAAAGACTTTAGTGGACAATGGGTATTTAGAACCTCTTTTCTGAGGACAGAGTAATAATGGTTGTAGATAACGAGATTTGTTTTACTTTCATGCTTATTCACTCTCACTTCAGTGCATGGTTTCTATGTCCTACCAACTGTTGGCTTTTAAGAAGAAAATTTCTAATTATTATCTTTTGGCTTCATCACCACAATGAATACTAATTATGAATAGTTTAGGCAGACTGATAGTAGTTAGAGAATCCAGTAAATAGTCTTCCCCAAACTGAGATATTTGGGCAGTCTTCTTTTGATTTATCTTATTGTCATGAAGTAGTAATATTGCTTCTCAAGTTGTACCATTATGTAACATTTCTCCATACAGTCATGTCTTAATGCTTTTTGTCATTCTCATTCTGCTTTCTTCTCTTTAGTTACTTGTAATTTCCCACAATAAATATTTTAACATTTTTTTTCTTTCTTTCTTGGTTCTCTCCCTATTAAACTTCTTGCAGTTTCTAATAGGTAGTATTTGCAATGAGTGCTTAACCAGCTACCTCTGTACTTTAGACATGATCTTTCTCTAGTGCCTTCTTGTCACATATAAAGGGATGGACTAAAGCAGTGTATCTCAGTGAGGATTGTCATAAATTCGGTTCCATGGAAACAGACTGAGAGGGATTGTTGAATGCAGAAGTTTTACTGGTGTGGGTTCATAAGAGATACTATTATAATGAAGTTGGGAAGGCAGGATTGGGCAGAGGGAGAAGCTAACCTGCAACAGGGTAGCAACTGAGGCCCTCAGTCAATCCTACAAGGAGCTATAGGAATAGGAAGGCCCTGTGGAATTGTCCCAAGTTGAAGCAAAGGAGTCAGCTATTGTTTCCTATATCAGCCAGATATGACCCATAGGTACCACCTGGGAGGGGGGGTAATAACCTTGGGCAAGGCAGTTCTCTGCAACAATGCCTGATGAAAGACATAGCTATGATCCAGAAGTGAACAATATTCCCAGAACCTGGGAATGGGTGGCCTTAAGAGGACCTGTGTAGAACACCAGTTCTACTGCTGGTACTTTCAGCAGGGGAATTCTTTGTTATATGGACATAATTCGGGAATTGCAGGCATGTGGCATCCCTGACCCACCCACTAGGACCATCAGATACTCTCCAACATTTAAAAATAACCTTTAGGACCCTGTTTGAAAATCACTGGAGATAATTAGACAAAAAGATTGCTCATGTCTACTGTGGCTCTAATGTTTCTGGATGCATGAGTGTATTCTGGATTAGAGTACTATCTGATTAAAGTTAGAAAAAAATCTGGCAAGTGAATGAATCTATTGTGAATCAAATAATGCTGTGCTGGACTTACTTGACTATAAATAGTTATGTGGAATTACTGGGTATAAGGGCATGAAGATTTTAAAAAGCATTGCTTTATATTGCCCTGCAGAGCAGTTGGACCAATTTATACTCTCACTAGCAATCATGTGCCTTTACTTTTTTTCTTCCTATTAACTTGAATCTCTGTAAATTTCATTGATATTGTGGATGGGGTCCAGGAAAGGAGGTAAGGAAATGAGGCTTGTGTAACACAAGTTATGCTGCCATGCCTGCTTTTATTCAGGTTTTGCTAATGCTTCCAAGGACCACTTTGACAACACAGGAAAGAGCCAGGCAAAAGAGAGCAGGATAATTGATAGGCACTTATTTACAACCAATATTTAAGAAAAACCAGAGCACTTAAAAGAGGTGAGCACTTAAAAGAGGTAAGCACAATTAGCTGGGCGTGGTAGTGCCCACCTGTAGTCCCAGCTACTCGGGAGGCTGAGACAGGAGAATTGCCTGAATGTGGGAGGTGGAGGTTGCAGTGAGATGAGATCATACCACTGCTCTCTGGTCTGAGTAACAGAGTGAGATGCTGTCTCAAAAAAAAAAAAAAAAAAAAAAAAGCACTTACGGGGTAGAAAATGGAAAGGTTTTAAATTTTGACCATAGAATTCAAATTCCCTTGGAGGCAACCTTTGTTTCCAACTTTACAGATTTAGATTAGTTCAATTCTATTCTTTTAATATCTATTAACAGTTCAAAAAGAAGTATCTGCTGTTAGCTTAGTCTTGTTCCCAAGAGGCCAGCTGGTGCTGGGTTTGGCAGCTTCTCTGGAGGAAGACTCAATGAGTGTGGAGACGAAAATAACGAACTTGTTTTGAGACTGAATGCTCTCAGAACATGATCGGAGACTTTAAAAATTACAGAAGTAGCCAACTATCATCTATGAATAGAAGAACCTGTCTTCCACATTTACACAGAATTCTTGATGTGATTAATTTCAGGATCCTTTATTTTCCCTTGTTTATTTTTTTTTTCTGTAACTATGATTCACCCTCTAAATAATGAATCTGTCATTGTATTTAATTTGTTGGTAGGCACCATGACATTTTTCTACACATTGCTAGAAGATGAGTCAGCCAATCAACAACATGTGTTGGATACTAATATTACATCATCCATTTTAGCTTAAAAATAAATTGACCAGGCCGGGCGCGGTGGCTCAAGCCTGTAATCCCAGCACTTTGGGAGGCCGAGGCGGGTAGATCACGAGGTCAAGAGATCGAGACCATCCTGGTCAACATGGTGAAACCCCGTCTCTACTAAAAATACAAAAAATTAGCTGGGCATGGTGGTGCGTGCCTGTAATCCCAGCTACTCAGGAGGCTGAGACAGGAGAATTGCCTGAACCTAGGAGGCGGAGGTTGCGGTGAGCCGAGATCGTGCCATTGCACTCCAGCCTGGGTAACATGAGTGAAACTCCCCCTCAAAAAAAAAAAAAATAAATAAATAAATAAATAAATAAATTGACCAGAAGACACTTATAATTTTACTTTGGAAAGGCTAAAATTATAAGGGCTAGATCAAGTATTAGCTATACCACTTGATTTTAGATTTTAGAAGCAACAAATCAATTCTCTTAAATGTGAAAAAAAAATAATACTAGGAAGACTGGTCTATTTTAGTGTAGCTGCAAAAAGAAAAACAGTATTCCTCCGTAAAAACAGATTGGTTTTCTTTGATAAATGTTTATGAGCCTATTAAAAAGATGAATATTTTAATATAAATTCTTTGGTTGTAAGAAGTGTAAATAATTATTATAAAGGCAAAACATTTTTATTAAAGAAAAATCAGGAAATGTTGAAACAAAAGGAAGAAAATAATATTTATGATTCAACTATTCATAGACTACTATGTTAACCTTGGTGTATATTTTTCCAAGCTATTTTCTTTTCTTTCTTTGGTTACATCTTTCCAGACTTAAAAATATGTATTTGATTACATAAATTGTATTATGCTATAAATAATTATCCTTTAGCCTGTTTTAATCAAGCAACACCATGCCCAAAACAGCGTTCTAAATATTAATTTACTTTTCTAAGCAAATGAATAACATTTTGTAGTATGGAAATACCATAATCTGATCCACAAACCAAGGGACATTTATGTTGTTCGAAAGATGTCATCATTTTAACTAATTTTTCCATTAATGCCTTTCTACACAACGTACTGAATCCTTGTTAGATTAGTTTCTTGGAAACATCCCTAGCAGTAGAATTGCTAGTTTGAAAAAAAAAGGCAAATATGTATATAATATATATATGCCTTTTGTTTTCTTGAGATGGAGTCTCTCTCTGTAGCTCAGGCTGGAGTGCAGTGGGGTGATCTTAGCTCACTGCAGTCTCCGCCTCCCAGGTTCAAGTAATTCTCCTGCCTTAGCCTCCTGAGTAGCTAGGATTACAGGCCTGCACCACCATGCCGGCTAATATTTTTTCTATTTTTAGTAGAGACGGGGTTTCACCATGTTGGCCAGGCTGGTCTCGAACTCTTGACCTTGTGATCTGCCAGCCTCCGCCTCCTCCCAAAGTGTTGAGATTACAGGCTTGAGCCACCACGTCCGGCCGTGTGTGTGTGTGTGTGTGTGTGTGTGTATGTGTTTTTAGACGGTGTCTCTCTCTTTTGCAAGGCTGGAGTGCAGTGGCATAGTCTCTGCTCACTGCAACCTCTGCCTGCCGGGTTCAAGTGATTCTTTCGCCTCAGCCTCTTGAGTAGCTGGGATTACAGGCACATGCCACCACGACCGGCTAATTTTTGTATTTTTAGTAGAGACGGGATTTCACTATGTTGACCAGGATGGTCTCAATCTCTTCACATCGTGATCTGCCCACCTCGGCCTCCCAAAGTGCTGGGATTACAGGCGTGAGTCGCTGCCCCACCCATCCCCGCCATATTTTTAATTTGATGTATATTGCTAGATTCCTTTCCAGATAACTTGTACCCAAGTACTCTCTCATCAGCAATGAAATGAGTCCCACCTTCCCCAGCACTGGACATTAACAATCATAATAATTTTTGAAAGATAGGTAAAAAGTATTAAATGTTGTTTTAATTGTTATCTTTTGATCATCAGTGAGATCTTTTAATTACTGGACATTTGCATTTATTTTATGAATTGTCTCTGTATGTCTTTTGATTTTTTAAAAATGGTGTTCCTCTTTTTAAGCTGATAATCTGTACTCTATATTAATTAAAGATATGCTGCAAATGGTTTTCTCAGTAATTTTTATATCTTTTGACTTTGTTTATGTTGTATTTTTTGAAACAGAAGTTATAATTTTACATGTCAAGACTTTTAATGTTTTCCTGTATGATTTTTGGCTCTTTAGGCATGCTTAGAAAGAACAGCCTCAAGATTAAAGTACTCTACTTTTTAAAATAAGCTATTGGATTTTATTCATAAAATTTTATTTTGGGGCCAGGTATGGTGGCTCTTGTGTATATATTGCCAGCACTTTTGGAGTCGCAGGTAGGAGGACTGCTTGAACCCAGGAGTTTGAGACCAGCCTGGGCAACAAAGAGAGACCTCTCTGTACAAAAATTAAAAAAAATAAGCAGATGTGATGGTGTGTGCCTGCAGTCATAGCTACTCAGGAGGATGAAGTGGGAGGATTGCTTGAACCCAGCAGTTTAAGGTTGCAGTGAGCATGATTGTGCCACTGTACTTGAGCCTGGGCAACAGAGCAAGATTCTGTCTCTAACAACGACAACAACAATAACAATAAAAGTTATTTCCTCTGGAGTTTATTTTTGGTATGTTGTGGTTATTGTCCCGTTATATTTATTTTGTAATTCAGTCTTTCCTATTTATTTCAAATTATCTTTTAGTCTTCTGAATTTTTTATTCTCCTCCATTAATATGTATGTTTGAATCAGAATAAAGGAATATTTGAGAGTTTGGTCTTTTATGAGAATGATTCTAGTGTTTCATTGCATCTAGGACCCCTTATGGACAGAACCCACTCTATGACCATTGCTGCTGGCTCGCAAGCTTACTTTATTACACCTCCATTTGATGCCTCTAACCTGGGAAAACTCTTTAATTTATTTGACCTTTGATTTATGCAGCAGTAGAGTAAGAATCCAAATAGGTAATGATAGAATCACCTCAATTAGATTGTTGTGTCTAGCATATTAGCTACTACTGTTATGAGAATCTTGAGCTTTCCAATGGATTCATTTCCCCTCAGCAGTCAGAAAAGCTCCACGGTGACCACTTTTTGGACTGTCGTCAGAACCCATGGTCAGCAATAAATGTGGAGCTCTTGCTCACTCTCTCTTTTTTGTCTTCTAACAGAGGCACCCCCATAAACTACTTCAGAGAGAGTTAATAATTAATGATATCAACTTTCATGCTCTTTATATACATTATGAACTCTACTTCACAATTAAAAACCAAAACCAATACAACAACCAAATAATAAAGATAAAGCAAGTAAACAACAATAAGAACAAACACGAGAGGCTCTGAGTGATTACATAGCCCAAATTTACACATCCAAAAAGGATCCCAATCAGGATTCTTATTCAGGCTTTTGGTTTTTTGCAATTCTTTAAACAGTCAAACTTTTCAAGATTTTATCTTTGGACACTTGGCCTTTTGTCATAGGATTTAAAAAAATCTCCATTTTAATATTTTAAAAATGTAATTTCACTTCTTTCTCATTCTAAACTTGGGAGCCAAGGTGCAAGTTAGGTAAGTATATCTTGACTTCTTGTCCATCTTTACAACAATGTATTTCCCCTATCTTGTGTTCCTTATGTGATTTTCTATACTTTCTGTTAATCTCTGAAAAGCCTGGAAAGATACCAGCATCTCTTAACCACTTTCCCCTTCTTGGAAACACTTTTGGCAGTCAAGCCTTTCTCCACTTGTAGAAATGAAAATAAAACTACTTACAGAACCGAATGCTTGAAACTTCTCTGACTTTGTTTCAGCCTTGATGACGTTCTTACTTGCTTTATTACTAGTTTGGTATAGGGAATTCAACGAAAATAAATTGTCAGATGTAAGAGCTATAGTCATTGCTGAAAAGGTGAAATGTGGAGGCTTCTGTATTTGGACTAAAGTTTTCAGTCAGCTTTGCATTTTCAGAAACTTGTAAAGACATTTAAGTCCTGCTTTTCTTGTTTTCTTATCCTCTGCCTTATTCTTTAGGTATCAGTTGTTTATAGTTTTTATACTAAATTGTAGCATCAAAAAATCACCAGATGAACACATGCATGTTCAGAAGACCCAAAGTCCTGAAAGTTTTTTAGACTGTGCCCAGAGTGATATAGTGAAACATTACAAGTCAGTGTTGTTGGTGAATTATGACCAAGGTCATGGAAAACACATTGCTTTTTCTAGTGGTTGCATGATTATCATGCCTCTGATGATAAATCTGCACCCACTGAAAATGCAGTTAACTTACCTTGGTGATTTTGATTTATTAGCCTTGCAATGGACAAGGTTCCCCATTTGTTAGTGCTTGTTTTATATTTGAATTGCTTGGAAGCATATAAATTTGAGGCATAGCTTAGAGCTGGTTTAGCTATTTCATATTTCATAGAAAGCATCTGATCAGAGAACTTTGGTTTTTGATATTTCTATTGTGACATTATATAGTTTTTAGTATAGTGAGAATACCTGATTTGCACTTTGGAGCATCTCTCTTTATGATCAGGTTGAAGCTTCAGAGAATTGTCAGAACTATAATAGAAACAGGAAAATTACCAGTGAACATTCAACTTCATCTGGGAAGTATATGTTAGATGGTTTACATGGAAGACATTGAAGGACTACTGACTGATGAAATGTATTTTATTTAGTTTCTCTTTGAGCCTTTGTTCAAAATAGACATATGATCCTGAGGGCTTTTATTAAAAATGATACTTAATTAATCAGAGGTGTCTCCCAGAATTGACTAGAATGGCATAAGAAGATTCTTTTTCGTTTGTTTGTTTGTTTTTTTTATTTTTTATTTATTTTTCTCCATTTATTTATTTTATTGCATTTTAGGTTTTGGGGTACCTGTGAAGAACATGCAAGATTGTTGCATAGAAGATTCTTGAATGAAAGTGTGTGATTAGAATGAGAGCTTAATGAATGAATATGGACTTTGAGTACCAAAATGTAGAATATATTCCAGGGTTAAACTGATCATTGAAAAAGTTATTTGTTAGCCCTAGTTCTTTTGCCTTCCTTATTATAACATGAAGCATAGCACAGTAATGGGATCTTTTGAGTGTTAGTTTTTGTGGTAGGGTTTCTCAATCTTCACAGTATTGTTATTTTGGGTTGGATAATTCTTTGTTGTCAGGGATTGTCCCATGCATTGTAAGGGGTTTAGCATCATCCCTGGCCTTTACCCATTATATTCCAGTAACACTATCCCCATTGTGACAACCAGAAATGTCTTTAAACATTATCAAATGTCCTCTGGGGAGTAAAATCATTCCTGATTAAGGATCACTGCCTTATAGTGGTGATGCAAGAGAGAATAGTGACCAATAACAAAGTGTCAATTTTGAGGCTATCATGGTATGTGTATTAAGATCAGATGCTAATCATAGTATTTAGTTCATTTACCACCAAGCCCAGTTATGCTGGCTCTTATAAATTTAAACCAGTCAGAGATGGCTGCAAAGTTATTTCAGTTTTCTAGGTCTAATACTGTACAACATTTGTTAGTTTTGCATTCAGTGTTGCACTTGAATACAATATTGAGAATGACCAAGTCTTTTGATGGAATCTAATACTTGGTTTTAAAAGCACGGCAGTTTTAATCATCCATGGACAACTACAGTTTTATACTGTTACATAATGTTAAATATTTTAAGAAGTGATGAAAAATAAGGAATACTTATCCTTCAGTTAACTTTTGTTGGTTCTTTTAAATCTTACATGTTAAAAGTAAAATCTTTCTCCTATCAGGCATTTTATTATTTTCTGTTGTCATATTTGATGTTCTTCACGAAGGAGCTTAGCCTGTACCTATATTGTTTGGAAAAGGGAGCTCCCCCTGACATAGGCAGGATGATGATAATAGCCAATTACCTAATGCATCACAAAGAAATAATTCTGATTCTAGAATTCTTTTGGTGTCCAGAGAAGATAGGCATATGTGAGAAGAAGCAATCAGATTGGCAGGATTTAGGAATCTGTTTAAATATTAATTACCTAATTGGAATTGGTCTTAAAAATTTAAAGCAATGTAAAGCTGGATAGTTAAAGATGAAAAAAGAATAAAGAAAGAATACAGGGTTTCTATACTATGAAGCAACTGAGATTATTATGATTTTGGGCCAGTGAATTTGTTTCTAGAAGTTTTGTTGGAACTAAGGCAAAAAGGTAAGTAATTAAGTACTATCAATTGGCTTCTACACTTTCTGCAAGGTTCTCATGGAATTTATCCAAATAAATTTTCTTAGGATTTGATACAATTATGTGCGCGCGCGTGTGTGTGTGTGTGTATATATAGATATATATATTTATATATATATCTATATATATATATATTTGCTTAGAGAGGATAAGATATGTAGTTGACAATGATTTTTGTCTTACAAGCCATGAGTATATTTTCAGTTAGCTCTCCTGTGCCTTCTAGGAAGAAAAACAAACGACCTCAGAATGAAAAATTTTAAGGTAGAAGTTACTAATATACCACATTTTCTGTATACAACAATTCAGGCCCCTTGGTCACTGTCTGATTTTAAGTAGCATTGTATCCTCATGCACCTTCAGTTATAAGCTATACTCCCATGTAGCTTTGTGAGTTGGTTTACTAATTTGGGATACTTAAAAATTTCCTTTTAAAAGTTAAATGATTTTGCCAAATTAAATACATTTAATGTTGATACTGAGCTGTGATGACTATTATCAACAGAGACCAACACTTGTTTGAGAGGTCTCTTACAAAGACAAAACAAAATCATGTATTTTCAAAGAGTAGTATACTCTACTATTGCTTTATTTTTATAAATCAACACCATTACTAAATCACTTTTACATATAGATTTTTAGAGTGCTTTTGAACACAGACATATTTAGTCTCTTTAAAGACTGAATTGGAAGATTGAATGTGGCATGAGAAAAATCCTAGGTTTCAATGGTATATGATTCATATTCCAAAGTGGTCATATACAGAATCATCAGCATTATACATTGTTTTACTCTTCATAGTGTCTGCCAATTGGGTCAAATGCTAATTACAGACCCAAGAGATGGGTCAAAGAAATTATTCAGAGAAATTAATCTTAACTGTTAATTAATCTTAACTGTCTCTAAGTGAGATGGAACAGAGGTGAATAGTGATTTTAGAATAGCTATTCTGGATACCTGATGGTTATTTGTCATTTGTTATGAAAAAATCTGTTATGGAAGTTCTAAAAACAAACTAAAAATATTATCAGTCTGTTTTTTGAAATGATTAAGTATAAAAATATTACTTTATCCATCTCGAAGTAATTACCCTATATACTTAAGATAATTAACATGATACAGACTGGGTGGTTCTTCCAGAACATAATGTGAAAATAATTCTGGTGGTAAGAGATCATTTTCTAGAGCTGATTCCAATACAGCATGACTAATTATATGCTTTCAAGGGGAGGAAGTTATGGGATTCCAACGTGATTTTTAATATGGAAGTATCAACATAAATTATCATTTAGAGTGAAATTATTTGACCGGTATTTGATGGAAATTTATACTTCAATATTTCCTCT
The DNA here is from genome assembly GCF_009761245.1 of Sapajus apella. Taxonomy (NCBI): domain Eukaryota; kingdom Metazoa; phylum Chordata; class Mammalia; order Primates; family Cebidae; genus Sapajus; species Sapajus apella. Next base: position 3,254,483 of record NW_022437001.1, read on the forward strand.
TGGAAGGTCTTGCAATTTTAAAACATAATTCTCTGTATTTTAGAAGTTTAGGTACTCTGCAAAAGGTTTTATTGCAATGAATATTAAAGAACTCAGGACCTAGGCTCCATGTGATCCATGTGATTTCCTGTATTTTAACTATATCCAGAGGCTCTCCTGTTTATTTTTAGAAATGTAAAAGAATTCAGAAGATTCATTTCACCTGCTTCCTACAATTCAGATACTTCTTCATGGAGCCCTGGGTCACAGCATGCTCATAATGAATTGCAGTTGTCTAATTATTGGGACGTTTGTAATGAAACTTTGGAGTTCTAAATGTGTCAAAGATTTTCCACTTTATCAGGTTGTGAGAAAATCTTAGTGGCACTCTATGCTGTAGACTCTGGAATAATTTTGGCACCTGCTGGTTTCTATTTTTCTAAAGAGAGGAGGATATTATTGAGGACTAACCAATAAATGAATTCTTTAAAGATATTCCTTATTTGGAGATGAATCAATTTGTTCTAGCTCGATATAAAGATGCTTAGATTCACGGAATATTCTAATAATTTAACAGAAGTGGGGTAAGGGAAGACATACAGGTATCTAATTACTTATCAGATAGCTTTTATTCATGCTCCTTATTTTAGGTTTCTATTTGCCTACTCATTTTTTAATTCCCAGTTTTAGAGAAATAGGTACTCTCAGTTGCTGAGCATTTGGGGGTATCTGTTGTGTAACTAGTTAATTCTTGGCTTTTCCCGCTGCTCACTTAAGATTGAGCTTTCTCGGGTATAGTACTTCAATTACTACTTGTCCACCTGCTTCTCAGCTTTTAAAATTTCATTGCCATTGTCTTCTGTCCTGTTCTTCCCATTCTTGTGGGTTAATGTCTTTTAAAAAAGACTGAGTTAGATACATTTGTTTAATATTTTATATTACCCAAAACACCCTATTCAAGATATACCTTTGAGTGGGAAAATGACAGCCTCTTTCAGATGATAGACCTTAAGCTAATAGTGCAGAAGGGTCTGGTGTAGAAAATTTACTTAGCTGAGAAGAATTTACTTTTGGAGCTGAAAAAAAAAATAATACATTTTTGTTTGGAGAATAGATACCAGAACTAAGAATGCCTTTCTTATGTAGTAACCCTTTATCCAGACCCATTATGTGGATTTTGAAAATTAAGACAAAATGTAATATTTTAATGCAATGAGAAAGTTCATGAAGGGCTAAATATAGCCTGACATTTCTGCAAAAAATGCTCCTAACTCTGAGGTATTAATGTAGTTGACTGATAACCAGGGCTAAGTTGTTGATTTTTAAAATTATTGCAATTGAGTAAAATGCTAGAGGCTTTTATCATGACCAGAGAGGTCTACAGTGTCACCTGGGTATAGGGGAGGGCAAAATATACAATTAGCTAGAGCAGGGAATCAGCTTCAGTTTATGTCAGTGAAACTGAAGGTAGAGAGTAAGTAATTCCTTCTCTTTGCATTTTATACCTTCTAAAGGCAGAAAAAAAACTGTCAAAGCAAAAAGGTAGTTCTAATCACATCAAACCGATTTTATTAACAATAATTATATGACAACATTATAATTATGAATGTTATTCCAAAATTTTAGATAATAGCTACATTTTAAGAGGATAATCTGTAAATACTGTTTGAGAAATAATGCTTTTTACTATCTTTAAAGGAGTGTGTGTGTGTGTGTGTGTGTGAAATAGATATCTAGAAGGTAGGATGGATAAAATGAAAGGAAGAACTTTGGTATGAAGTTTCTTTTCCAGTATATTATTTGCGTCTTTGTAATATATGGGGCTATATCATATATTTCAGGTGCTCATTCCCATCCTCCAGTTTAAAGTTGAAAAACATGTAACTAATCTAAAAAGGGTCACTTCAACAACAAAGAATTTGCCCTTTGTCATAGTGATATTTGGTGTTTAAGGATGACTCTTAGGAATTTTGCTCCAAATTAAAAGAAGCATTTGTATTTCTCAGTTCACCCAAAGGAGTAATAAACCATACTTTGACTTCTGAAGTCTGTTTCAAAGTCAAATGCCTTCCTTTGAGAGTACTTTGCCGCTCACTTATAAAACTGGAAAAGGACATTTCAGTCAATGCTTTATTCTAGTTAGGAATGGAGGCTGAGTATGTAGCCGCCAACATGGATAATTTAAGGAACACTTAGAAGGCCCGTCTATCAAAATGTATCTCCCTGAATGAAGCCTATATATTTCTCTTTACTTTTTTGAACGGTTTGAAATTCTGCCTGTTAAAAAGTCAGTTAGATTACAGTGTCCTCTTTTAAACGAAAAATATCCCAGGGAGGGTTAAGTAGTCTATTAATCAATTATTCACAGTCCAGCATGGCTTATTTTAATTTGCTTTTCTCTAGTTATGGACATTTTGATGGGGCTCAGGAAGAGAGAAAAGAGAAGTAAGTTAGTCCTCGGGATTTTTCAGTATAAGGCAAACCTGAGCTGAGAGCACTGAAGTGGGGTCACTGTTGTCATCCAAAAGGCAGAATGAGGGCCCTGGATACCTAGGAGTTGGGCAGAGGAGTCACAGGAGCTGAGAGAGGAAAAGAGAAAAAGAAGCAGGGAAATGCCAAAGATAACTTTGACATATTGTGGACCAGTCCATTCTCTATCATTAAAGCTTGTATGTTAATATTGTTGGGTACTATGGTGAAATGGTTTTGTATTTCTTTTTGTTATTTTTATTTTTTATTTTGCTTTAGGTTCTGGGGTACATGTACAGGTCATGCAGGGTTGTTGCATCGGTGCATACTGTATCCTGCATTTCTCCCCATGTTATCCCTCCCCACCCTTCCCACCTCCCACTGTCCCTCCCCTAGGCCCCCTCAACTGCCCCCAGTGTGTGCTGTTCCTCTCCCTGAGTCCACATGTTCTCATTGTTCAACACCCGCCTATGAATGAGAACATGCAGTGTTTGGTTTTCTGTTCTTGTGTCAGTTTGCTGAGAATGATGGTTTCCAGATTCATCCAAGTCCCTACAAAGGACACGAACTCATCGTTTTTTATGGCTGCACAGTATTCCATGGTGTATATGTGCCACATTTTCTTTGTCCAGTCTATTATTGATGGGTATTTGGCTTGGTTCTTTTTTTGAATTTGTTTCGTTTTGATATATATCTTGATATTTTGGGAAAGAGAATATAGATAAGCTGTATTAGAATGATGCCGTAAACATATATAGTGCTATGTATATGTTACTCATTAAACAATGAATAACTAATCATGGTTATGGATTAATTATTATCCAAAGCAAGGAGAAGGGCTTAGAATTATTCAGTAAAATAATTTGGAAACTCTGTTAATGGAAATAAATCACTAGATTTCAATCATAGATGAATTATTTTCATATGTTTTTGCTACATGGCAGGGATAATACAGTGTAGTTATGTCCTTGGTAGATTTGAAAAATATTTCTGTTCAAGCAGGTGCCTTTTTTAAAGGCTTGCTGTAAATTGCAAAGACTTTGAAATATAATATACTTATTTTAGAAATTTTTAGGCTTGTTCTTCTTATAGAACGGTATATATGAGTAGAAAAGCAAGCTAAGAAATCAAACCAGTCTTGGTTAATCACACCAATGGGAAACTGATAGCTATAGCAGGGGTCAGGCACCACCTACCACTTTGAGTATTTATTTTGATTTGTAGATGTATTACACAGGAATGAAATATCATTCATACAAACTTGGCAAAATCACATCTGGTGGGTCATATAAATTCAAATGTAATAGCTAGGGTGATCACATGACTTATCACCCAATCCAAATCCAGACAGTTTTGAGAGTGAAAGGTGATGCTCAAAATAATTAAAATCATATGTTTTTGAAATAATATATATCAATTTATAAATAGGTTTTTTATCTTGGTATAAACACTCCAACATTCTTTTATTATTATTATTATTATTATTTTTTTGAGACGGAGTTTCGCTCTTGTTACCCATGCTGGAGTGCAATGGCACGATCTCGGCTCACCGCAACCTCCGCCTCCTGGGTTCAGGCAATTCTCCTGCCTCAGCCTCCTGAGTAGCTGGGATTACAGGCACGCGCCACCATGCCCAGCTAATTTTTTGTATTTTTAGTAGAGACGGGGTTTCACCGTGTTGACCAGGATGGTCTCGATCTCTTGACCTCGTGATCCACCCGCCTCGGCCTCCCACAGTGCTGGGATTACAGGCTTGAGCCACCGAGCCCGGCCTCTTTTATTATTATTATTATTTTTGACACAGTATGTTGCTCTGTCACCCAGGCTGGAGTGCAATGGTACATTCATGGCTCACTGCAACCTCCACATCTCAGGCTCAAATAAACCTCCTGCTTCAGCCTCCCAAGTAGCTGGGACTACAGGCATGTGCCACTGTGCCCAGCTAAGATGGGTTTCATCATGTTGTTCAGGCTGGTTTCAAACTCCTGGACTCAGGTGATCCACTCACTTTGGCCTCCCAAAGTGCTGAGACTACAGGTGTGAGCCACCATGCCCACCCCATACTCTAACATTCTAATACCTGTGGGGAGGAAAAGGTTAGCAGCTGATCTATGACTAAAGGAAGATTTGGAGATACAGATACATATATCTGTGTATCTACACACAGAGAGAGGAAAGAAACATGGAAACATGCTAATGAGGCACTTGGTATTTATTAGGGAAAAGAAATAACTGAGAGTCCTTGTCTGTGGAATACTTTCAGCAGAAAATATCTGATCTGTCAGGGTTGCTTATGGTAAACAACTATAGAATTGAAAGATTTCGGGAGCATATCCTGCTGAAAAGTGTTAATGTCAGTTATGTAATTATAAATGGAGATGCTTTATGATCAGAATAGCTCCACTTTGTAAGTAATGCCACCTAAGCATCATTTGGTGATTACATGCATTAGACATGGACTGGAGCACATCCTAATGTAGCAAGGAACAATTGAGGAGTTGTATTTTTGCCCTCAGGCTTCTTTAGGTGTTGCCTGTGTATCAAGATTACTTTTATGTTTTGAAATTACTAAAGTTTGATACTAGGTAAGATTTTTTATTTTATTGGCAATTTAATTCTTTTCTGGTCTCAAATTATAAAATACTCCTATTCAAATACTATTTTCAAGAATAAAAACTTTAAGTCAATTAAAATAAATATGTCCATGTACATTAAAGCTAAACAAATAAAAAATCCACTTGGTTATCTGACTATCAGAAAAATGACTGTAAGTGGAATAGTCATTTTTGGGAAGTATTTGTGTACCGTAAGATTGTTCTTAGCCTATCTGTTTTTATTACAGTGACATCAGTATTTGTCTGAAAACTGTATTTTAAAAAATTGTTTTTTTTTTTTTTTGAGATGGATTCTCGCTCTGTTGCCAGGTTGGAGTGGAATGGTGCTATCTTGGCTCACTGCAACTTCCACCTCCCGGGTTCAAGCAATTCTCCTGCCTCAGCCTCCTTCCTGAGTAGCTTGTTTTTTCATAAAGTTGAACTTGTTAATACCTTCTATGAATCTTCTCTAAGACCACACTATTTTTAGCTGAGAAAACACCCTCTGTAGGTGCTGAGGTGCCAGGTAGTTCAGGACAGATATTAAATGAAGGATATCCTTAGTCCTTATTGTTAAAAAATATTAAAATGTGTAAATATTTCAGCCCAAACATCTTCAAAAGTGATTGGTACATTTTTACTTCATTTAGAGTAACTTTCTTCAAAAAATACTCTTACAAGAAAACTCATCAAATTTGTTTTTATTTATAATTTCTATGGATATTTCACAAAACTGAGATACTATGGTTGTACCCTTCTAAATTTCATTCCATTCTGATAGAGGATATATATTTATACATTTAAAAATAAGCGCTTCATCAAGATTCTTCTCCCAAGTTGAGAAATTTGAAGCAAAAATATAGATTTTCTTTATTTTATTTTTTAATAATATATTGTACATATTTTGGGGATGCATGTAATATTTTGATACAGGTATACGATGTGTAATGATCAAATTAGGTAATTGAGATATCCAACCCCTCAAAACATCTACCTTTTGGTATTAAGAACATTATAATTATTCTTTTCTAGATATCTTGAAAAATATGATAAATTATTAACTATATTTTTTACTGTACTATCAAATATTAGATTCTGGATATTAGCCCTTTGTCAGATGGATAGATTGCAAACATTTTTTCCCATTCTGTTGGTTGCCAGTTCACTCTAATGATAGTTTGTTTTGCTGTGCAGAAGCTCTTTAGTTTAATTAGATCACATTTGTCAATTTTGACTTTTGTTGCCATTGCTTTTGGCGTTTTAGTCATGAAGTCCTTGCCCATGCCTATGTTTAGGTTTTCTTCCAGGGTTTTATGGTTTTATGTCTTACATTTAAATCTTTAATAATCCATCTTGAGTTAATTTTTATATAAAGTGTAAGGAAGGGATCCATTTTTAGCTTTCTGCATATGGCTAACCAGTTTTCTCAACACCATTTATTAAATAGGGAATTCTTTCCCCATTGCTTATTTTTTTCATCAGGTTTGTCAAAGATCAGATGGTTGTAGATGTGTGGCCTTATTTCTGAGGCCTCTGTTCTGTAGCCTTGTGGTATAGTTTGAAGTCAGGTAGCATGATGCCTCCAGCTTTTTTTTTTTTTTTTTTTTTTCCTTTGCTTAGGATTGTCATGGTTATGTGGGCTCTTCTTTGGTTCCATAAGGTGTTTTTTTCTGATTCTGTGAAGAAAGTCAATGATAGCTTGATGGTGATAGCATTAAAGGTACAAATTACTTTGGGCAGTATGACCATTTTCACGATATTAATTTTTCCTAACCATGAGCATGGAATATTTTTTCATCTGTGTCCTCTCTTATTTCCTTGAGCAGTGGTTTATAGTTCTCCTTGAAGAGGTCCTTCACATCCCTTTTTAGTTGTATTCCTAGGTGTTTTATTCTCTTTGTAGCAGTTGTGAATGGGAGTTCACTCATGATTTGAGTATCTGTTTGTCTATTACTGGTGTAGAGGAATGCTTGTGATTTTTGCACATTATTTTTATATGCTAATACTTAGCTGAAGTTGATAATCAGCTTAAGGAGATTTTGGGATGAGACAATGAGGTTTTCTAAATATACAATCATGTCACCTGCAAACAGAGACAATTTGACTTCCTCTCTTCCTTTATTTATTTCTCTTGCCTGATTGCCCTGGCCAGAACTTCCAATACTATGTTGAATAGGAGTGGTGAGTGAGGACATCCTTGTTTTGTGTAGGTTTTCAATGGGAATGCCTCCAGTTTTTGCCCATTCAGTATGATATTGGCTGTGGGTTTGTCATAAATAGCCCTTAATATTTTGAGATACGTTCCATCAATATCTAGTTCATTGAGAGTTTTAGCCTGAAGGGCTGTTGAATTTTGTTGAAGGCCTTCTCTGCATCTGTTGAGATAATCATGTGGTTTTTGTCTTTGGTTCTTTTTTTCTGTGATAGATTACATTTATTGATTTGTGTAAGTTGAACCAGCCTTGCATCCCAGGGATGAAGCCAACTTGATCATGATGGATAGTTTTTTGATGTGCTGTTGGATTCAGTTTGCCAGTATTTTATTGAGGATTTTCACATCAATGTTCCTCATGGATATTGGCCTGACATTTTCTTTTTTAGTTTTGTCTTTGCCAGGCTTTAGTATCAGGATGATGTTGGTCTCATAAAATGAGTTGGAGAGGATTCTCTATTTTTCTATTATTTGGAATAGTTTCAGAAGGAATAGTACCAGCTTCCCTTTGTACCTCTGGTAGAATTCATCTGTAAACCTGCCTGGTCCTGGACTTCTTTTGGTTGATAGGCTATTAATTGCTGCCTCAATTTCAGACCTTGTTATTGGTTTATTCAGGGGTTCGACTTCTTCCTGGTTTAGTCTTGGGAGGGTGTAAGTGTTCAGGAATTTATCAATTTCTTTTAGATTTACTGGTTTATTTGCACAGAGGTGTTTACAGTATTCTCCGATGGTTGTTTGTATTTCTGTGGGATTGGTGTTGATATCCCCTTTATCATATTTTATTGCATCTATTTGATTATTCTCTCTTTTTTTCTTTATTAGTCTGGCTAGCAGTCTATTTTGTTGATCTTTTCAAAAAATCAGCTCCTGGATTCATTGATTTTTTGAAGGGTTTTTCATGTCTCTATCTCCTTCAGTCTGCTCTGATCTTAGTTATTTCTTGTCTTCTGTTAGCTTTTGAATTTGTTTGTTCTTGCTTCTCTAGTTCTTTTAATTGTGATGTTAGGGTATTGATTTTAGATCTTTCGTTCTGTCTCTGGTGGGCATTTAGTGCTATAAATTTTCCTCAACTCACTGCTTTAAATGTGTCCCAGAGATTCTGGTACATTGTTCTCACTGGTTTCAAAGAACATCTTTATTTCTGCCTTCATTTCATTATTTATCCAGTAGTCATTTAGGAGCAAGTTGTTCAGTTTCCATGTAGTTGTGTGGTTTTGAGTGAGTTTCTTAATCCTGCATTCTAATTTGATTGCACCGTGGTCTGAGAGACTGTTATGATTTCCATTCTTTTGCATTTGCTGAGGAGTATTTTACTTCCAATTATGTGGTCAGTTTTAGAATAGGTATAATGTGATGCTGAGAAGAATGTATATTCTGTGGATTTGCGGTGGAGAGTTGTGTAGATGCCTATTAGATCCATTTGGTGCAGATATGAGTTCAAGTCCTGGATATCCTCATTAATTTTCTGTCTTGTTGATCTGTCTAATATTGACAGTGGCATGTTAAAGTTTCTCACTATTACTGTGTGGGAGTTAAGTCTCTTTGTAGGTCTTTAAGAACTTGCTTTATGTATCTGGGTGCTCCTGTATTGGGTGCGTATATGTTTATGATAGTTAGCTCTTCTTGTTGTAGTGATCCCTTTACCATTATGTAGTGCTCTTCTTTGTCTCTTTTGATATTTGTTGGTTTAAAGCCTGCTTTATCAGAGACTAAGATTGCAACTCCTGCTTTTTTTTGCTTTCCATTTGCTTGGCAAATCTTCCTCCACCACTTTATTTTGAGCCTATGTGTGTCTTTGCACATGAGATGGGTCTCCTGAATACAGCACAGTGATAGGTCTTGACTCTTTATCCAATTTGCCAGCCTGTTTATTTTAATTGGGGCATTTAGCCCATTAATATTCAAAATTAATATTATTATGTATGAAACTGATCTTGCCACTATGACGCTATGGTTGTTTTGCTGGTTAGTAGATGCAGTTTCTTCATAGCATCAATGGTCTTACATTTGGTATATTTTTGCAGTGGCTGGTACTGGTTGTTCCTTTCCATGTTTAGTAGTTTCTTCAGGAGCTCTTGTAAGGCAGGCTTGGTATTGACAAAAATCTCTCTGCAGATGCTTGTCTGTAAAGGATTTTATTTCTCCTTCGCTTATGAAGCTTAATTTGGCTGGATAGGAAATTCTGTTTTGAAAGTTATTTTCTTTAAGGATTTTGAATATTGGCCTCCACTCTCTTCTGGCTTTTAGGATTTCTGCAGAGAGATCTGTTGCAAGTCTGATGGGCTTCCCTTTGTGGGTAACCCGACATTTCTCCTTTGCGTTTTTTTCTTCATTTCAACCCTGGTGAATGTGAAGATTATGTGTCTTAGGGCTGCTCTTCTTGAGGAGTATCTTTGTGGGGTTCTCTGTGTTTCCTGCATTTGAATGTTGGCCTGCCTTGTTAGTTACGGGAACTTCTCCTGGGTAATGTCCTGAAGAGTGTTTTCCAACTTGGTTTCATTCTCCCTGTCACTTTCAGGTACATCGCTCAAACGTAGATTTGGTCTTTTCACATAATCCCATATTTCTTGGAGGCTTTGTTCATTTCTTTTCACTCTTTTTTCTCTAATCTTGTCTTCTTGCTTTATTTCATTGAGCTGATCTTCAATCTCTGATATCCTTTCCTTCACTTGATCAATTTGGGTATTGAAATTTGTGTATACTTCACAAAGTTCTCTGGCTGTGTTTTTCAGCATCATCAGGTCATTTATGTTCCTCTCTAGGCTGGTTTTTCTAGTTAGCGTTTTGTCTAACCTTTTAATCAAGGTTCTCAGCTTCCTTGCATTGGGTTAGAATATGGTCCTTTAGCTCAGAGAAGTTTATTACTCACCTATGAAGCCTGCTTCTGTCCATTTGTCAAACTCATTCTCTGTCCCATTTTGTTCCCTTGCTGGTGAGGAGTTGTAATCCCTTTGAGGAGAAAAGGCAATCTGATTTTTGGAATTCTCAGCCTCTTTTGCACTGGTTTCTTCCCATCCTTGTCAATTTATGTACCTTTGGTCTTTGAAGTTGCTGACGTTTGGATGAGGTCTTTGAGGGGATGTCCTTTCTGTTGATGTTGAAACTATCTCTTTCTGTTTGGCAGTTTTTTCTTGTAGCAGTCAGTCCCCTCTGCTGCAGGTCTGTTGGAGTTTGCTGGAGGTTCACTCCAGACCCTATTTGCCTGGGAACCACCAGCAGGGGCTGCAGAACAGCAAAGATTGCTGCCTGTTCCTACGTCTGGTAGCTTCATCCCAGAAGGGTACCCGCCAGATGCCAGCCAGAGGTCTGCTGTATGAGATGTCTGTTAGCCCCTGATTGGAAGTATCTGCCAGTCAGGATACAGAGGGGTCAGTGAGCCATTTGAGGAGGCAGTCTATCCTTTATCAGATCTCGAATGCTGTGCTGGGAAATCTGCTGCTCTCTTCAGAGCTTCCAGGCAGGGACATTTAAGTCTGATGAAGCTGTACCCACAGCTGCCCCTTTTCCCAGGTGGTCTGTCCCAGGAAGGTGGGGGCTCTATTTACAACCCTGATAGGCTGCTGATTTTTTTCAGAGATGCCCTGCCCAGCAAGGAGGGAGTCTAGTGACACAGTCTGCCTGCAGAGGTTTTGCTGAGCTGCTGTGGGCTCTGCCCTGTTCAAACTTCCCTGCAACTTTGTTTATACAGGCGGGGTTAAAAACACCTACTTGAGCCTCAGCAATGGTGAATGCTCCTCCCCCCACCAAGCTCAGCCACCCCAGATCAAGCTCAGACTGCTGTACTTGCTGCAGGAATTTCAAGCTAGTGGATCTTAGCTTGCTGGTCTTTGTTGTGGTGGGAGCCAGATCACGTGGCTCCCTGGCTTCAGCCCCCTTTTTCAGGGGAGTGAATGGTCTGTCTTGCTGGCATTCCAGGCACCACTGGGGTATAAAAAAAACAAAACTGCTGTGGCTAGCTCATTGTCTCCTCAAATGACTGCGCAATTTTGTGCTGGAAACCCAGAGCCCTGGTGTTGTAGGCACCAGAGGGAGTCTCCTGGTGTGTGGGTTGGGAAGACCATGGGGAAAGCACAGTATCTGGGCTGGAGTGCCGGGAAGAGTCCCTAATGGCTTCCCTTGGCTAGGAGAGTGAGTTCCCTGGCCCCATGTGCTTCCTGGGTGAGGCAATGACTCCCCCTACCCCCCGCTTTGGCTCACCCTCCTTGGGCTGCACCCACTCTCCAACCAGTCCCAATGAGATGAACCAGGTACCTCAGTTGGAAATGTGGAGATCACTCACCTTCTGCATCACTCTCGCTGGGAGCTGCACACTGGAGCTGTTTCTAGTCAGCTATCTTGCCAGCAATCCCAGTTTTTTTTCTTTATATATTCTGGTATTGATTCCTTGCCAGATTGGTATTTTGCAAATATTTTCTCCCATTCTGTGGGTTGTCTCTTCACTTCATTGTTTCTTTTTCTGTTCAGAAACTTTTTAGCTTGATGTAATCTCTTTTGTCTGTTTTTGCTGTGGTTGCCTGTGCTTTTGAGATCTTCCCTTTCAAAAAAAACAACTTTGCCCAGACTGATGTCCTGTAGCATTACCTCAATGTTTTCTGCTCATAGTTTATAGTTTTGATTCTTAAATTTAAGCCTTTAATCTATTTTCAATTGATTATTGTATATGGCAAAAGAGGAGTCTCTAGCTGTTTCTTCTACATATGGATATCTAGTTTTCCCAGCACCATTTATTTTAAAAGAGTCTACCCCTTCCCCAGCGTATGTTCTTGAAGTTTTATGTCAGTTCCATGGTGTTTTAATTACTATAGCTTTGTTAGAATAGTATGAAATTAGGTAATGTGATATTTCTAGCCTCTCTTTGTTTTGCTTGGGATTGCTTTAGCTATTTGGAGTCTTTCATAATTTTATATGAGTTTTAGGGTTTTAAAAAAAATTCCTGTAAGAATGTCTTTGGCATTTTGATAGGAATTGTGTTGTATATGTATATTGTTTTGGATATAGCATTTTAAACAATATTCATTATTCTAGTCCATAAGTGTGAAATATTTCCATTTTTTGTGTCCTTTTAAATTTATTTCATCAGTGTTTTATAGGTTTTCTTGTAGAGATTTTTCACTTTTTTCATTTATTTTTTCCTATGTATTTAGCTGTTTTGTAGCTATTGTAAATTGAATTGTTTTCTTGATTTTTTTTGTCAGATTTATCACTGTCAGTGTCAAATATACCTTTTCAAAATTAAATCACGTATGTTTTTTAAGTTCTCATCATTTGATTTGTTCACTTCTTTTGCCTTTGCTGTGATGCATGCATAGGTTTTTCTGTTTACAAGCTTTGTTTTAAAAAATTGCAATTTGTGAAAAGCTTCAGGATCTTAATATTTTTGATTCTTTATATTTACTGATGACTTTTATTAAAAACTTCCAATTGTTATTGAATAAAATGTAACAAGGGAGTTACTTGTAAAAGTTTATTACCATTATAGAACAAAGGTTGATTCATGAAGTAGTTGTCTAAGGACTCAAATATTACTCAATTTCTAGGCACAGAAAGACAAATATCACCTGTTCTCACTCATATTTATGGGCTAAAACCAATGTGTCTCATGGAGGTGGAGAGCAGAATGCTGGTTACCAAAAGCTGGAAAGAGAAAAAGAGAAGGAGGATGAAGAAAGATTGGCTAATGGGTATAAAAATACAGTTACATAGGAGAAATAAGTTCTAGAATTTGATAATATAGTAGGGAAATTAGAGTTAATAGATTATTATATATTTCAAACTAGCTAAAATAGAATAATTGTAATGTTCTCCACACATAAAATAAATATTTGAGGTGACTGATATCCTTCCTTCAAAAATAACTAAACTAAATTAAATAATATTGTCCTGGAAAAATAATCCAATTGAGCTGCAAAGAAAGAAAACACATAATCCCATGCTAAAGCATATACATAAAAAATTAAAGAGCTTTTACAAAAGTTCTTTTAATATCTTTAATATATCTATATATAATTTTTTTTCATATTTTGGCAATCAAAGTTTCTATTTCATTTGGAAGAATATCATAGCTTGTTTTGGATGTGAATATACATATTATGTGGGTACCAAAACCAACTCCAATTATATTTCTCCAAGCTTTCTTAATTTAGCAAAGCCATTCTTACTGTGCTCTACCAAAATTTATATTAACATCACTAAACAAATAATTTAATCTTCAACACTGAGTTTTTAAGCTGTTGTTACATGCATACTCACAATATCTGATGTTTCATTTTGACAGAATAAAGATGCAGAAGCTTTAATTTTAGTCCATGAATTCGATAAAAAACAAAATCAAACACTATTTGAATTAACTCTTTCTTTTTCCTTCAAAGCACCTGATGACATTGATATAAAATTGGAAATATTTAACCATTTGCAAATTCTTTTTATGCTAATGGAGCCAACATTTTAACAGATATTACTTCACTTTTTATTTGTATAATGAGAAAATTTAGAATTAAAAATGTACAAAAGTGTTTTAAAAGCCTTGTTCGATCTAAATGAAAAGTCATGCTTCACAAAGTGACACATAAAAATACCTTCTGCAGCTACATGTTAAATTTTAAGATAATTTTAAAACAGATTCTGATATTTCTTCAGCATGTTTGTTCTCTTGTTTCATGTGGTTAGGAATGGCCATCCCAAAGGATGGAAAATGTTGAAAAACACTTGGTGTCAGTTACACATTTATTATCAGCTCTTTAGATAAAAGAAAATTCATTGCTTATTTTTTATTTAACATGTACTTTTCTGAGCTGATTTCTCAATAAATGATTTATTTAAAAATAAACAGAAAAGCATTACCAAGAAATAAGATGAATATGTCATGATTGATATACAGTATAGAATAAAATTTAAAAACTACATAGCAAGAGTACTTACACTATTTTCTATATGCTTAAGAGCAGATTTAAATTTCTTATACATCTTAATGCAAATCTAGCCTATAATTTCTCATATTTCTTACTGCTCATGACTGGTGGCTTGACAGCATTATGAATGGTACAAACCTCAGCATAGAACACTTCACAATTGGCTATACCTTTAAGTGGGCAACAGGGCAGCAATGTGGATACTTCTCCCATTATCACTCAAGATTAGAGACAGTTATATGTTCCTAGCAGCTTGCATCCTACCTAGTGCACTTTATTTTACTAGTAAATGCCTGAGATGCTATTCTTGAAAGGGCTGCGCTACTTATACTGTATCCAGAAACAGTCAGTGGAAAAGAGGGACATACACTAAATATCTTTCAAATTTAACAGCGTATTAAAGTGAGAAATCTGCCCACTGCACAACTGTTTCTCTTACATGTTATTAGAAAAGACCATGATAGAAGTTACAATTAAAAAGTGGAGGTCTAGCAAGCCCATCCTAAATTATTTTAATGCAACTATTAATAACAATACTTCTTTTCTAAAAAAGGGATAACCATAAAGGGAAAATATTAAATAGACAAAACTTCCAGTTCCTGGTCTGACATGTCAGCTTGGAAGTCATCACTTCTGTCTTCACAACAAGAAAAAAGCTGAACCAACTGAAAGGCAACAACTCTTCTTAGATTCTTCAGGCAATTGAGGTCACAGGGCAGTCTATCACTCTGTAAACTGGAGAGACAGGCAGATATAGAGAATCACAGCTCATTGACAGTGGGAGCTGCTGCTAGAACCTGGAAGGGACACTTAAAGCATAATTGACTACTGAAGACTGAGTGTGGGCTTTCTTGAGAAATAAAAATTCCGGGGGTCCTAGCTTAAGAAGGGCCCCATACTTTATAACTTTTGTGTCTAAGAGTTCTACGAGGTTGTCACGGTGTATATTAAAGAAAAATTATCTTGTGCTTCTGTCAGGTTGAAGGAGAAAGTAACTGTTTTTGAAATAAGCACACAGTGTTCTGTTCTCCTTAATAATGGCCTGCCATTATTAAGGAAAACTATTTTGTCAGAGCCTAATCTCCAAGGGTTTTGCTAGAACCTAACCAACTTGGGGAAAGGGAAATACTCAACTCCAGCCCCCTGTAGCCTTCCATGTGGGGAAGGAAAATATCTAATACCAGCCCCCTCTAGCCATGTTGTATCACCTAAGGGGAAGAGGGCGAAGTTGAGAAGTACTTTGGAAGATCACAACCCTAGGGCACAGACTTACTAAAAGACTGAGACCCTAATAAGGTTATAGAACATTTCCTCTCTCATCTGATCACCACATCAATAGGGCTCTTATATAGTAACAGAAAATTAGAGCTCAAAGAACTGCACATCTTAGACCCTATTTAAGAAATAGTCTTTAGGGAAACCCAGAGACAACCCAGGAGACAAAAACACTAGCAAAAATGTTTATACCTATAAGGAAAGCGAATGTAGACACAGATAAACTTCTAGCCAGATAAACATAAAACTCCACATTAAAGGTGTAGAACCTCAGTTCCTTTTGTGAAACTGTCCAGCTTAAAAAATGAGGCATTCCAGAAGGAAAAAAGCACACTCTAAAGAGACAAAACAAATATCAGAATCAGACTCAGTTGTACCAGAAATTTAGGAATTATCAGGTTGTGAATTAAAGGAAATGTAAGAAATAAAGAATGTCTTTGATGCACTTATTAGTAAGCTGAAGATGGTCAAGGAAAGGCTCAATGAGGTTGAATAAATGTCAATAGAAACTCCCCAAACTTCTCTCAAAGAGACAAAGAATGAATAAAAAAGGAGTAGCATATTGAAGAACTGTGGTACAATTACAAAAGTTGTAATATGCATATTGTGGAAATATTAAATTGCCCATTATATAATATATTAATGGGAATTGTCCTAGTGATGGCACATAACATGATGTAGGAAGGGAAATGGGCAAAATCATGATGATTGAAAGTTTTTTTTTTCTAAAACACAATCTGTCTCTGAAAGCTTTAATGACTTTCCATACCAACTTTTCAAGAGTGCAGGTTCTGGAATTATAATGCTTGGGTACAAACCTCAGCTCCATAGTTTACTAGCACATGGATCATGGGCAAGTCACTGCGTCTGTCTGAGGATCAGTTACCTTATAAAACTGGGCTAATAATAGAGTCTAACTCATGAAGTTGATGTGATAATGAAATGAGATAATATATATTAAATTTTAGAATTGTTCCTGGCCTGCAAACATTAGAACATTAGGAAGTATTGTCATTGTTGTCATATGGAGAGCAGTATTTTCCCTAGTGTACTCTATAGAACACTAGATTCTAAGGGTGTTAAGAATTACCAGGAATATGCTCCACAATAAAGAACTTTTAGGAAATATCTGACTACATGAAAATTAAAAATGGTCTCTTTACTATATAACCTCTAAAATGTTATGCATTTTAGAGAAGGGGAATTAATATGAAGCATTTCTCAAATATATTTGTCAACCTAAAAGGAAGAAGCTGAGGTACAAAATATAATTTAGAGCTTACTTGAGCCAAAGTTAGGAAAGCTTCCCAAGATGTACTTTTATGTTGCCTTGGAGAATGTTCCATTGGCTTTTGTTATAAGCAGTTTTTTTTTTTTTTAATTGTATTTAGGCTCTGGGGTACATGTGCACATCCTGCATCCTGCAGGATTGTTGTATAGGTAAATACATGCCATGGTGGTTTGCTGTCTCCATCCCCCCACCCCCATCACCTACATCAGGCATTTCTTTCAGTGTTATCCCTCCCTATCCTCCCCAGCCCCCTGTTGTCCCCCCTCCCCTCCAACCGCCTAGCCCTGTGGGTGTTGTTCCCTTCCCTGTGCCCAGGTGTTCTCATCGTTCATCATCTGCCTATGAGTGAAAATGTGGTGTTTGGCTTTCTGTTCTTGTGTCAGTTTGCTGAGAATGATGGTTTCTAGGTTCATCCATGTCTCTACAGAAGACATGAACTCATTGTTTTTTATGGCTGCATAGTATGCCATTGTGTATATGTGCCATATTTTTTTGTCCAGTCTTTCATTGATGGGCATTTGGGTTGGTTCCAGGTTTTTGCTATAGTAAACAGCACCGCCATGCACATACGTGTGCATGTGTCTTTATGATAGAACCATTTATAATCCTTTGGGTATATACCCAGTAATGGGATTGCTGGGTCAAATGGAATTTCTATTTCTAGATCCTTGAGGAATCACTTCACTGTCTTCCACAATGATTTAACTAATTGACACTCCCACCAACAGTGTAAAAGCGTTCCTTTTTCTCCACATCCTCTCCAGCATCTGTTGTCTCCAGATTTTTTTAATGATTGCCATTCTAACTGGCATGAGATAGTATCTCAATGTGGTTTTGATTTCCATTTCTCTAATGACCAGTGATGATGAGCATTTTTTCATATGTTTGTTGGCCGCATATTTGTCTTCTTTTGGAAAGTGTCTGTTCATATCCTTTGCCCAGTTTTGAATGGGTTTGCTTGTTTTTTTTTCTTGTAAATCTGCTTTAGTTCTTTTTAGATTCCTGATATGAGCCCTTTGTCTGATGGGTAGATTGTAAAAATTTGTTCCCTTTCTGTTGGTTGCTGGTTTACTCTAATGCTTGTTTCTTTTGCAGGTTTTTAAAGGCAAAGGGAGCAAAAAGTGGGCTGACACAAGTTGTTTGATAGGAATTCTATGCAGTTTACAGAAACAACATTGATTAGTGATTGACTGTACATTGTTGAACTACAGGTTATGAGTTATAGTGTTTATCCTATGGCATTTTTATGGCGACTTGGTGTTAGTCAAGAGCCAACATAGCAAGTGACTACAAGAAGTAGTTATTTATCTCAAGGGGAAGTGAGATGTGACTGCTGTCACATTTTAAATGCTTATGTTGGCCTGATAATTTTAAGGGGCTTACATTTCTCAGATGAAAAGATTGTTTTTTAATTTTCACATTTGACCACAGAAACATTTTTAAAAGGCTCATCCTAGGGTACTAGTTTTGCATGAAGCATACTTTGGGAAACATCATTTTTACATAATCACATCAAAACTCATTGACTGCCACTTAAATCCTTTAAACTTTGGCCTAATTTAACTTACCAAATGTTATAAGCCACACTTATTTTGTTTTATATTTTTATTCTTTTAATTTTTTGTGGGTACATAGTAGGTACATATATTAGTGGGGTACATGAGATGTTTTGAAATGGGCATGCAATGCATAATAATTACATCATGGAGAATGGGGTATTGATTCCCTCATGCATTTATCCTTGGTGTTACAAACAACCCAGTTATACTTGTTTAGTTATTTGAAAATGTACAATTAAATTATTATTGACTATAGTCACCCTGTTGTGCTATCAAATAGCAGGTCTTATTTTTCTTTCTATTATTATTATTGGTATCCATTAATCATCCTCACCTTCACCTCAGTCCTCCACTACTCTTCTTAGCCTGTGGTAACCATCCTTCTACTCTCTATATCCATGGATTCAATTATTTTGATTTTTAGATACCACAAATAAGTGAAAACATGTGATGCTTGTGTTCTTGTGCCTGACTTATTTCGTTTAACATAATGATCTCCAGTTTCATTCATATTGTTGTGAATAACAAGATCTCTTTTTTTTTTAATGACTGAAGAGTACTCCATTGTGTATAAGTACCACATGTTCTTTATCTATTCAACTCTCAGCAGACACTTAAGTTGCTTTTAAATCTTAGCTATTGTGAACAGAGCTGCAACAAACATGGGACTGCAAATATCTCTTTGATATACTGATCTCCTTTCTTTTGAGTATATACCTAGCAGTGGGATTGCTGGATTATGTGATTGCTCAATTTTTAGTTTTTTGAGGAACTTCTAAACTGTTCCCCTTAGTGGTTGTACTAATTTTGCATTCCCACCAACAGTGTATGAGGGCTCTTTTTTTCCCCTACATTCTAACTAGAATTTGTTATTGCTTGTCTTTTGAATATAAGCCATATTCATTGGGGTGAGATGATCTCATTGTAATTTTTCTTTGCATTTCTCTGATGATCAGTGATGTTGAGCACCTTTTCATATGCTGTTTCTCATTTATATGTCTACTTTTGAGAAATGTCTATTCATTTTGCCCAAAAAATTGCCCCCAACGTTTTGCCCCAAAAAATGCCCAAAAAATAACTTTGGCTATTCTGAGTCTTTTGTGATTCCTATCAACTTTAGAATTATTATTTTATTTCTGTGAAGAATGTCATTTGTATTTTGATAGGGATTGCATCAGATCTCCAGAGTGCTTTGGAAAGTATGGACATTTTAACAATATTTACTCTTCCAATCCATAAACATGGAGTATATTTCTGTTTTTGGTGTCCTCTTCAATTTCCCTCATTAGTGTTTTATAGTTTTCATCATAGAAATCTTTCGCTTCTTTGATTAAAAATTCCTAGGTACATTTCTGTATGGCTATTTTAAAAGAGGTTATTTTTTTTATTTCTTTTTCAGATTGTTCTCTGTTGGCATATAGAAATGCTACTACTTTTTCTGTGTTGACTTTGTATCCTTCCACTTTACTGAATTTTTTTTCAGTTTTGATTGTTTTTCAGTGCAGTCTTCAGGTTTTTCCAAATATAAGATCATATCATCTGCAAATGAAGATAATTTTATTTTGTCCTTTCCAATTTGGATGTAATCGACTCACCTCGGCCTCCCAAAGTGCTGGATTACAGGCATGAGCCACTGCACCCAGCCCTATAAATTCTTCAATGTAATTACAATAAATGTCTTAAAATCCTTGTCTACTAATTCCAATGACAGGGTCATGTGTGATCTGCTTCTGTTGAATATATGTTCACTTGATTATTAGTTTACTGCCTCCTTGTAGGTCTTAAAGTTATAAAAAAATGATATTCTGAATATTATCTACTAAAGAACAAAAGCTGAACTATATATATCTTAACTTTAAATTTACAATTTCTTTTTTATTTTGTGAGTTTCTTGACTTTATTTTATAGCTCTTGTGTTGAATTTTAATTTTAGTAATTATATTTTAAATTTCCTTTAAGCTCTTATTTTCTAGAATCACCATCAAAACACGGAAGTCTTTTTTTTGTTGTATGAATGCAACATTTCTTGGAATTTCTTTTGTGCTGTTGATTTTCCTCAAATGTCTGGTGATCCATGGCTGTCTACTTTTCCTTGTTAATGGAAAAGGTTGAGTAACATAACTTGCTGGCTAGCTTTCTTTTGTCATTGTATTCATCTATTTCCCCTGTATGAGCATTATAATATAAAATATGTATACTTGGGTGAACATGTTCGCTGATTTACTGGCAAATAGGCTTCAATTTAATATGGACACCTTTAATAGGTAGATAGGCTGGAGCACTTCCCAGAAAAATCATTCAAATTATTTAATGATGAGCTGTTTTCCTCCTGTGTCATACAGCATTTCTGCCAGTTGTCTGAAAGTGAAAATGTGGGAGGGATTTATCCAGCTGTTCAGTAGTCAGTACTTTAATGAAATATCCTCAATACTGCCCTACAGTATACCTCTGCCCTACTTCTAGCCTGTGTGGTTAAATCCTTTCTGAGTTCTCTCCTGGTTGTAACAGATTGATCTTCTGTACAGGCTTCATCTGCCACTCCATGGGCTCTGTTTTCTCCATACTGCGGTAATCCCATCTGCATCTTGTCTTCTCTAAACCCCGCTAAACACTGTAGAACACTCATTACAGTTTCCTGGCCACTCAGCCTCCATATCTCACTCACTTTTTGCTATTGCATTCTGTTTTTACATCTTTTAGATTCATTTCAGTGTGATTGAGGAGGTAGAAAGGTAAATATTCATGCTCAGTCTGCCCTCCTGCCTGAGCAGTAGCATGCATTTAGAGTGTTATCTTGTTATTTACGTGTTCATGCTTTTGCCTTTTTTGGTTTTTAAAGAAATTTAGAAGCATTAAAATCAGGCATAAGTATCTTAGAGGTTTTTTACCCTCTCTTTATATTTTATAGATTCTATCATGGACTGAATGCTGGATAGACCCAGTAAATACTTGTTGAGTGACTAATTTCTAAAATCCATTAACATAAACCCTAACTAATGTGTCACAACAGAATGTGTAGAAGTTTTGTTGTGGTAAATTTGTGTTCTGGAAAAGTAGGAAAACTAAAAGCAAATTCATAAGATGCATATTTAAAATAATATATGCTAAAATGAGTTGTACTTAAAGCAATTTTTGGTTTTGCTTGATTTTATTCTTAGGAAGCAGGAAAACGGATAAAGATAGTCAGAAGCTGTTGCAATTAGAAGAGAGAGGCACTAGGAGGAGTAAAGCAAAAGAACTGACAAGAGGTGGAGAAGGAGGTGCCTAAAAGTAAAGAGTAAAAACAGAAAATATCTCATCTTCTGCCTCTTGTCTTCTTCGGCATGGAAGGAATTTTGAGGTGGCTCTGACCCTGAGCACTTAGAACTCAAGACTATTACAGAAAAACAAATCTGAATTTCTCTAGATCTTGGGTATAAATGCTATGGATTCATTAGTTTTCCTCAGGCAGAAGGCAGCTATCTACTTTTTAAACCAGTGGAGTGTTTATGAGAACTAGCAAGAGGCTGCAAACCTCTCTTAACACTTTTTAATTAGGCTGAAATTCCATCAAGGGATTTGTGCTGACCTCATAAATAATGAATGTGAAATTTAATTTCCCAAAGTCACAGGTGCCCAGTCAAGGATATAGACAATTTATGTATCTTTTCAGGATAAGCTACTGCATGTGAACATTGCTCCAGTGCTGAGATTATGGGGCCTAGGGTAGAGCCTGCTTTGAATTATGGTTGAAAACTTCTTAAAGTGTTTGTTCCTCTGAACACTTTGGAGACCAGTCAGGTGCATTACTACCTGACTCACTATAATTTTGCAGCATCATTTGTATTTTCCATCACTTGGTTTAATTGTTTTCTTTTCTAATATCTGCAAATGATGTAGTACGATGAAAACAGCAAGCATAGCAGTTAGTTATGGCTTCTGTTTATAAACACATTGAATACTAAAGAAGGTAAATAAAGATGGGTCAAAGACAAAAGTAGAGATTACTTACGTGTTAAATTTTTCTATTGTTTGAAAGTCACCTATGATGCATTTTAGGAACAACTGGACAGAATATATTTTTTAAAATAGACATTTTCCCCTGGCTGTCTAACTTTCCTGTGATAAACTACCTTAAACATATAACTTTATAAAAATAATATGACTCTTTATAATGTTTTACAGTTAGCATCCATAGCATAATGTGCTCCTGCCTGACAATTTTATATTATTTTTTTGGTAGAGACAGGCTGGTTAACCAGGCTGGTTATATTTAATTTTAATCTTGCAGAATTACACTGTATAAATAGTTTTGACACTATCAAAAGTAGTTAAAAATGCATATTTTATTTTTACATAAGGTAAAATTTTCTCAAGTGAATTAAAATACTGTTAATCTTTTCATTGAATATAAATATGGGCTCCCCTCTGATGTAATTAATATAACCTATACTATTCAGTAGAGAACAGAAATGTTAAATCATACATAAAAAAGTGGCTAAGAGTATTTCATTAGCAAACCAGTTCTGCAATTTCCATAGACTTATGGAAAATGTTATTCACCTCTTGGGGAAAGCTTTTGGCAGAAAGCTGAGTTTTGCTTGGCATCTTATTTGCATTAGTTTAGTCTCTGGTTAGCCTGCTCTTGATGTCAATTGTGTATATGTTCTTCATGTGTTGAAGAAAAAACAATTTTAGTTTTCAACCCATATTTATTTTTCTACTGGTACTTAATCTCTGTGTTGAGTTTAAAATTTAGCATTCCAATGTGATAGCTTAAATATGTACTATTTGCAATAATGAGTGTTTCCAAGTGATCATATGGGATTCTGAAGTTTTGATGCTTATTCTTTTAGATCCTCCTCATCTAAACATCCCTGTGGTATAAAATAAGGACATTATATAAAGTATGGGTATGTTTCTTATGCACAATAAGCCATTTAGAATTCTCTGCCATCGAATAGCAGAGATGCAGAATGCACACTAAAAAGCATTTTCTAGGTAAGAGTAGAATGATGGTTACTAGAGGTTGGGAAAAGGTAGTGGAGTGGGAGGGAGATAAAGAGGAAATGGTTAGTGGGAACAAAAATACGGTTAGATGGAAGGAATATGACCTAATGTTTGGTAGCACAATAGGGCAACTACAGTTAACCATAATTTTTTTGTATATTTCAAAGTAACTAAAAGAATGGATTTGAAATGTTTCTAACACAAAGAAATGATAAATGCTTGAGGAGATAGCTATCCTAATTACTCAGGTTTGATAACTGCACAATGTATGCTTATAGCAAAATATCACACATACCCCCCAAAGTGTACAACTATTAATTATCTGTAATAATATTTTTAAGTTTCTAGTTAAAAAATAAAATAATTAGTCAATAAAAACGATGAAGAGCAATAAAGGGCAGCAATAAAATTAAGCCAATAAACATGTACTATCTACCAAAATGATTTATGTTAATGAAATGTGACGCATGTAGGTCTTCGTTAATCCTTTCATTGGAATTTTTGGCTCCTGAATAAAATTACTTGCCCTTTGTATTGCTTTACTTTTTAATCACCAAAGGTTTGGTTATCTATAAGCTTTGATCTTTCTAAAATTAGGTCAATGTTTCTCAGCATGTAAGAGTTCTTTTCTTTCTGAGAGCTTTTTCTTCTTTTTTAGAGGTAAATGTTTTATTTTTCCAACTAAATTCCAGTCCTACAAAGGCAGTAAAACAATGATACACAGGAAAAAAATGCAGCAATAAACATTTGTTAAAAAGACTGATAGCATAAATAAAACTACCAAGAAAATAAACCAAAGAAAATCATATAAACCCATTTTGAAGCCCCAAATAAAACTACCAAGAAAATAAACCAAAGAAAATCATATAAACCTATTTTGAAACCCCAACGAGTTCTGGAATACAGAAATGCCTTCCTCCTTTCCTATTTTACAGAAAGCACTGCAGAGTATTTGCTTAATATTGTCCTGGGATTACATTCTAAAATTAGTAACTGGTTGCATCTTGGTTGTAGTGCACAATTAAAGTCACACTAAATTCATCTGAAGTGCCATTCTACAATTCTATTTACCTAACCAGTGAAGGGCATGTTCTTGAATGCCAGCTTTAATCCTTTTCAAACATTAATATAAGAAGTGAAATTGCAAGAGATCGAGACCATCCTGGTCAACACAGTGAAACCCTGTCTCTACTAAAAATACAAAAAATTAGCTGGGCATGGTGGCACGTGCCTGTAATCCCACTACTCAGGAGGCTGAGGCAGGAGAATTGCCTGAACCCAGGAGGCGGAGGTTGCGGTGAGCCGAAATCACGCCATTGCACTCCAACCTGGGTAACAAGAGTGAAACCCCATCCAAAAAAAAAAAAAAAAAAAAAAAAGAAGTGAAATTGTAATGATCCAGTAAAATGAGGACACTGGTATTAATACAGGTAGTAAAAGTCCACATCCAGGTGGTACTGACATCAAGGAAATTTCTAAAACCAGTTGCTGCTGCCTAAGAGTGGTTGCCACTGACGAAAACTTGAAATAACCTGTATTTACAGAAGGAGTAGTGGCATTGGTGCATGTCATAATTGGGACCTCTTGCAACAACTCAACAAAGAACAAGGCAGCCCACAAATGCAGAATAGGTGATTCATGAAACATAATTAGCAGGCTGTTCTCCATATTGTCACATCATTTGATCATACGTAAACTTCACAAAAGCATCATATTGTTCTGCAAGTTTTGTGTTCAATATTTCTTCATATTCTTCTCAAACTTTCTCTTCATGTTCTTTCAACAAACATTCATAGATCATCTCAACCTGCAGTAGAGTAAATAGGGACTGTTCTTATTTTAATGGTGAGGATGCTGCAAATGAAGTCCTTGTTGAAGCTGGTCCACCAAGGAGAAATGCATGTGGCTGTGCATCAGAAGTACAACATGGATCTGTTTGTTGGAAACTCATTTCTAAATGTCTTCTCTTCTGCTTTCTTTTTTCCTTTTCTTTCTCTTTTCATTTCTTTTATTTTTACCTTACCTTAGCTTAGCGTAGCTTAGCTTAGCATTAAACGTTACCCTTTTTATCTAAACTGCATGTTCCACCCACCTCAGTGCCCTAATTAGCTGGAACCACAGGTGTGCAACATCATGCCTGCCAATTTTTTTGTATTTTTAGTAGAGATGACACCTTGGCATGTTACCTAGGCTGGTCTTGAACTCTAGAGCTCAAGTGATACACCCACCTTGGCTTCCAAAATGCTGGGAATACAGGCATGAGCCACTGTACCTGGCTCTTGAGGTATATATTTTCATAATATTTGTCTTGATATTAATATTGAGATGATAAATTTAAAAGATAAAGACCATTAAAATGGAATGACTGTGTTACTTACCTCAAGTCACTATACTTTATTAAATTGTGTATTAAATTGATACTGGAAGGAATTGGGGGTACAAAAGGGAGTATGATTTTTCTTGCTATGTGGTCTGATCCTTGGGTTATCTCAGAATCAAATTTACAATTACTGAACTGTGCTATTTCACTGTCCTTTTGATATATTTTAAATATTTATAGGGTACATATGATATTTTGTTGCATACATTGAATACCTAATGATCAAGTCAGAGTATTTGGAGTATCTGTCACCTTGAGTATTTATCATTTATATTTGTTGAGAACAATTGAAGCTCTCTCTTCTAGCCACTTTGAAATATACCATACATTATTGTTAACTACAGTCATCCTACTTTTCTATTGGACATTAAACCTTATCCTTTCTATCTAAACTGCATGTTTGTACCATTAACCAGCCTCTCTTCATCCCCCCTACCAACTGCACTTTCTTCCCACCTTCTTCCATCATTTTACTCTCTACCTCCATGGGACCTACTTATTTAGCCCCCACATATGAGTGAGAACATGAGATATTTATCTTTCTGTGCCTGACTTATTTCACTTAACATAATGACCCCCAGTTCCAACCCTTTGCTGCAAATGACAGGCTTTTATTCTTTTCTAAGGTGAATAGTATTCCATTGTGTATCTATACCACATTTTATTTATCCATTCATCCATTGATGGACAGTTAGGTTGATTCTATGTCTTAGCTATTGTGAATAGTGCTGCAATAAACCTGGGAATGTATGTATTTCTTTGATATACTTAACCTCCTTTCTTTTGGATAAATATCCAGTAGTGAGACTTCTGGATTGTATGGTAGTTCTATTTTTAATTTTTTGAGAAATCTCTATACTGTTTTCCATAGTGGCTGTACTCATTTACATTCTCACCAACAGTGTATAAAAGTTCTATTTTCTCCACACTCTTATCAGTATCTGTTATTTTGTGTCTTTTTAAATAATAGTCATTCTAACTAGGGTAAGATGATATCCAGTTGTGGTTTGATTTATGTTTTCCTGATGATTAATGATTTTGAGCCTTTTCTCAGATATCTTCTGGTCATTTGTATGATTTTATTTTTTATTTATTTTATTTATTCATTTATTTATTTTGAGACAGAGTCTCACTCTGTTGCCCAGGCTGGAGTGTGATGGCGCAATCTCTGCTCACTGCTACATCCGCCTCCTGGGTTCAAGCAATTCTCCTGCCTCAGCCTCCCAAGTAGCTGGGATTACAGGCTGCACTACCACACCCAGCTAATTTTTGTATTTTTAGTAGAGATGGAGTTTTGCCATGCTGACCAGGCTAGTCTCGAACTCCTGACCTCAGGTCATTCGCCCACCTTGGCCTCACAAAGTGCTGTGATTACAGCCATGAGGCACTACGCCTGGCCTGTATGTGTTCTTTTGAGACATGTATATTCATGTTCTTTGCCAACTTTTAAATGAGATTATTTTTTCCTATTGAGTTGTTGGAGCTTCTTGTATATTCTGAATATTGTTTTCTTATCAGATGAGTAATGTGCAAATATTTTCTTCCATTCAACTAGTTGTCTCTGTGTTGATCACTTCCTTTGTTGTGCAGCAGCTTTTTAGTTTAATATATTTCCATTAGTCTGTTTTTTATTTTGCTGTCTATGCTTTTGAGGTCTTAGCCATAAAATCATTTCCTAGACCAATGTCTTAAGGTGTTCTTTTTGTTTTTTTCTAGTAGTTCTATAGTTTCGGTTCTTATGTTTAAGTCTTTAATCTAGCTTGTGTTGATTTTTGTATATGTTGATTTTTGTAGAGGGTCCAGATTTATTCTTCTGCATATGGATATCCAATATTTCACAGCACCATTTATTGAGGAGGATATTCTTTCCCCAATGGGTGTTCTTGGTATCTTTGTAAAAAATCAGTATGCTGAAAACACATGGATTATTTCCAGGTTCTCTATTCTGTTCCATTGGTCTATGTGTCTGCTTTTATACAAATACCATGCTGTTTTGGTTATTGTAGCTTGGTAAAGTATTTTGAAGTCAGGTAGTGTGATGTCTCCAGTTTGGATATTTAGGATATTTTTTGTTTCTATATATGTTTTAGAATTTTTTTTCCATTTCTATGAACAATGACATATTTTATTTATTTATTTTTTCTTTGTTTCTTCTAAAAAATCCCCAGAATACATGTGCAGAATGTGCAGGTTTGTTATATAGGTATATGTGTGCTGTGGTTGTTTGCTGCACCTATTGACCTGTTCTCTAAGTTCCCACTCCCATCCCCAATAGTCCCTGATATGTGTTGTTCCTCTCTCTGTGTCCATGTGTTCTCAATGTTCAACTCCCACTTATGAGTGAGAACATGTGGTGTTTGGTTTTCTGTTCTTGTGTTAGTTTGCTGAGCATGATGGCTTCCAGCTTGACCTGTGTCCCTGCAAAGACATGATATCATTCCTTTTTATGGCTGCACAGCATACCATGGTGTATATGTACCACATTTTCTTTATCCAGTCTATCATTGAGGGGCATTTGGGTTGGTTCCATGTCTTTGCCATTGTAAATAGTGCTGCAGTAAACATAAATGTGCATTTGTAGTAGAATGATTTATATTACATTGGGTATACACCCAGTAATGGGATTGCTGAATCAAATGGTATTTCTGGTTCTAGACCCTTGAGGAATTGCCATCCCTGTCTTCCACAATGGTTGAACTAATTTACATTCCCACCAACAGTATAAAAGCATTTCTATTTCTCCACATCCTCTCCAGCATCTGTTGTTTCCTGACTTTTTAATAATCGCTGTTCTGACTGGTGTGAGATGATATCTCATTGTGGTTTTGATTTGCATTTCTCTGATGATCAGTGATATTGAGCTTTTTTTTCTTATATTTGTTTGCTGCATACATGTCTTCTTTTGGGAAGTGTCTGTTCATGTTGCTTGTCCACTTTTTGATGGGATTTTTTTTCTTGTGAATTTGTTTAAGTTTTATCTTACTTTGGGGTGGTTCTGTCCTTGGTCTTGGGTAGTTTCCTTACATGCATGTATTGATCATTATTTAACTGAAAATTTTAGAGTACATTTTCATATCTCTGTACCTATTTCTCCATAAAATATCTCCACTCTGGTGTTCTCCTTTCTGATCTTTCCAGACTACAAGGTCCCCTTCAACTCAAGGAGCTTGCCTGGCTCCACCTGCCAGAAATTCCCTCCAGGTAGTAAGCTGGGACAATTATAAGACAAACTGTGTGTGGGTCATATTTCTCAGGGATCACTGACCCTTCATTGTGTGATTTCCAAAGTCCAGAAATGTTTCTTATATTTGGTTTATTTATTTAGTTGTTCCAGATAGAAGGAAAATTTAGCCCTTATTTCTTCTTGGCCAGTAATGGAATTTTGCACATTATCATATAATTTGGAAATACAAAATAACACAATTAGTTTTACTTAAATTTAACAGAATCAGAAGATTCTAGCCTGAAACTGAAGAAACAATAGGATTTTGGCTCAATGTTACATCATTGTAAGCCAGGTGTCAACAAACTACAGCAAGCAGGCCAAATCCAGCTCATGGTCTGTTTTTGTGCAGCTTGAAGGCTATTTATTTATTTATTTATTTATTTTAAAACATTTTTAAAGGGTTTTAAAAGAAAGAGTAATTAGAACAGAGATTGTATGTGGTCTGCATGACCTAAAATATTTACGATCTGACCATCCACAGAAAAAGTTTGTACAAAAAATTCTGAAAGATCTAAGGTTAAAAAACTTATGAAGGATTAATTTTTTGGGGTCATTTTTAAAACAATTTTATGCCTCAAGTTGAGGTAGTAGGAATTTTCTCCCTCATGTTAATTGTAAGAAAATACATATATTATTATTATTATTTTTTACTTCTTTGAGCCACTTGTACCGTCCTTCAGTTTTGTTGGTTATATTATTTCTCGTTGTCAAAGTTTAAAACATTCAAATTGTATTTTACTACCTATTACTATAGCTGTTTAAATAAATTAATTTATTTAAATTGATGTAATGCCTATCAACCTTTATTCATTAATTACATTTCTACTTGAGTTCCTAGATAGGTCTTTTCACATAATCCCATATTTCTTGGAGGCTTTGTTCATTTCTTTTCCTCTTTTTTCTCTCATCTTGCCTTCTCATTTTATTTCATTGAGTTGATCTTCAATCTCTGATATCCTTTTTTCTGCTTGGTCAATTCAGCTATTGAAACTCGTGTATGCTTCACTTGTGCTGTGTTTTTCAGCTCCATCAAGTCTTTTATATTCTTCTCTAAGCTGTTTATTCTACTTAGCACTTCGTCTAACCTTTTTTTCAAGGTTCTTAGTTTCTTTGCATTTAGTTAGAACATGTTCTTTTAGCTCAGAGAAGTTTGTTATTACCCACCTTCTGAAGCCTGTTTCTGTCAATTCATCAGACTTGTTCTCCATCCAGCTTTGTTCCCTTGCTGGTGAGGAGTTGTGATCCCTTGGAGGAGGAGAGGCATTCTGTTTTTTGGTGTTTTCATTCTTTTTTGCACTGTTTTCTTCCCATCTTTGTGGATTTATCTACCTTTGGTCTTTGTAGTTGGTGACTTTCAAATGGGGTCCCTGAGTGAATGTCCTTTTTGTTGATGTTGAAGCTATTTCTTTCTGTTTCTTAGTTTTCTTTCTAACAGTCAGGATCCTCTGCTGTAGGACTTCTGGAGGTCCACTCCAGACCCTGCTTGTCTGGGGATCACCTGCAGTGGCTGCAGAACAGTAAGGGTTGCTGCTGGTTTCTTCTGTTATCTTTGTTTCAGAAGGGTACCCGCCAAATGTCAGCCTGAGCTCTCCGTTATGAGGTATCTCTTTGCATATACAAGGGTCAGGGAGTTGCTTGAGGAGACAGTCTGTCCCTTATGGGAGCTCAAGTGCTGAGCTGGGAGCCCTGTTTTTCTGTTCAGAGCTGCTGGGCAGGCACATATAAGTCTGTTTCAGTGGAACTCATAACCACCTCTTTTCCCAGGTGCTCTATCCTGGGAAGTTGGGGCTTTATTTATAAGTTCCTGACGTGCTGCTCCCTTTTTTCAGAGATGCCCTGCCCAGCAAGGAGGTAGTCTAGTCACAGTCTGCCAGCAGAGGCATTGCTGACCTGCCGTGGGCTCTGCTCAGCTGCTGTGTAAACTTTCTTGCCATTTTGTTTACAGAGGTACAGCTAGGACTGCCTCGGTAATGGCAGTCTGCCTCAGTAATGGCAGACTGCCTCGGTAATGGTAGACCACCTTGGTAAAGACAGATTGCCTTGGTAATGGTGGACTGCCTGGTAATGGTAGACTGCCTTGGTAGTGGTGGACTGCCTCAGTACCTTCCCTGCACAAAGCTGGACCATCCTGGGTCCAGCTGAGCTTGCTGTGAAACTCTCAATCCAGAGCATTTCAGATTGTTGGACCTGCTGAGCCAGGTTAACTGGCTGCCTGTTTCAGACCCCTTTTTTGCAGTTGAATGGGAGGCTCTGTCTCCCAGGTGTTCCAGGTGCCAGTTGAAAAGGCTTCCCAGATTTGTGTGAGTTTTTGTGTGGAGACCTTTGGGCTGTGCTGGAAACTCGTAGTGCTTTTCATTCTGGGAATGTCCTGGTCTGTGGGCAGTAAAAGCTCTTTTGGAAATGCAGTGATCACTCACCCTCTGCTTTGTTCTTTCTGGGAACTGTATCCAGAGCTGTTCCTATTTGGTCATCTTGGATCTCCCCCCTCATTTGTTTATTTAACAAATGTTTTCTGTGTATAGGTTTACAACAGTTAACAAAACAAATTCTATACCTTCTTGCAGTTTACATTCTGGTACAGGGAGAAATACAATAAACAAATAAATGAATAAATATGTATTAGGTGGTGATATGTGAGTGCTAATGAGAAAATATAGCATCCAGATATTCACAATGCATATTGGTTGGGGAAGGATTTACTTTTTTCAGAGAAGGTGTCTCCAACAAAATAATCTTTGACTAGGGATCTAAAGAAGGTGAGGGTTGTGAGCTAAGAGGATATCTGGGGAGACAGCATTGAGGCAGAATGTTTGAAATCCCTAAGCCATGGCAAGTTTTTCATGTTTGAGGAGCAACATAGAGTCCATTGTAGCTAGGGCAAAGTGAGAAATATAGACAATGAAAGATGAGTCAGAGTTGGGTATAGGCCAAATTGTGGAAATAGCTTCAGATTTTACTCTGAGTAAGATGGAAAGACATTGGAGGAAATATTAGTTTTCTACTGCTGTGTAATAGATTGTTACAAATTAAGTAGCTTAAAGCAACACACACATTATCTCAGAGTTTCTTTGGGTAAGGACTCTGAACGTGACTGGAGTCTGTTTTGTGCTTTGAAGTCTTAAAAGGCTTCATTCTGTGCACTAGCCAGCCTGCCTACTCAACTGGAGGCTTGACTGAAAATGAATCCAGGTCCATACCCATTCACATTGTTGGAAGAATTTATTTCCTTGCATTCATATGATTGAGGGTCCCAACTGATTGCTGACTATTGGCTGGAGGCTGCCTTGGGTCCTAGAGGCCACCTGAAGTATCTAGATGCTGTTGAATCTCTTTGCCATGTAGGCTTCTTTACATGGTCACTCACTGTATCAAGTTCACAATGAGAGCCTCTCTCTCTAATCTGATGAGATAGTCTTATATAATGTAATTATGGAGATAACATAACTACTCTTGCCATTTTCTGTTGGTTATAAGCAAGTCATAGCTCCTACCTACTCAAAGGGATGAGATTACATAATGACATGAATATCAAACAAAGGGCAAGGATCACCCTGCAAAATTCAGATCAAGTCACTGCCTGCACAAAACCCTCTGTAGTGCAGTGACTTGATCTGATTTTTGATACTAAATGATTATTCTTGTTGCTGTATGAAGAATATTCTGTAGAGAGATCAAGGTGGAAGCAGGTGGCCCTGCTAGGAGGCTAATGTAGTAATCAGGTTGTTTGAAATAGTGATGTACAAGCAAAATAGAAGATTCAAGAATTATGTGCAAGTTTTGGCCTAAGAAAGTTGAAGAAATGAATTGACATTTACTGAGATGAAAAAGACTTGACTGAATAATAGGTTTTATTGTGGGACAGTTGGAAAAAAGAGTTCAGTTTTAGACTTGCTAAGTTAGGAAGTGTTGGTTAGATAGCCAGGAGGAAATATTGAGAAAGTAGTTAAATAGATGAATGTGGAGTACAGGGGAGAGTTCTGGACTATAGATAACATTTAGATCAGTCAAACAAGATGGAATTTAAAACTGTGAGACTGGATGAGATCACCAAAGAAGTAAGAATAGAGAATCAAAGCCATCTAAAGTCTGTTATGTGAAGCACTCTAATGTTTAGAGGTGGAGAGCGGAAGAGGAAACAGCAAAGAAGACTGAGAAGGAGTGTCCAGTGCGGGTGGAAAGTGAAAGAGAACTGTGAGAGAGTAGAATCCTAGGAGGCAAGTGAGAAAAATGTTTCACATGATTATCATAAAATCAATCTTCCTTCTATATCACTAATTTGATTTCTAGCTGAGTCTATTCTGTCCCTTGCTTTTTCTAATGTATTAGTTATCTAAAGATGTTAGATTCACAGTGGTTGATGGTGGGTTTTTTTGTAAGTTCTGAAATCTTCTTTTTTGAATCTTATTGTATTCTTTTTTTTTTTTTTTTTTTTTTTTT